>NC_089686.1:13273308-13573308 GCF_031753505.1 Anomalospiza imberbis | reverse complement strand
ACTCCACTGGTTTCAGTGGCATTTATTTTTGAATTACCCTGGCTTAGTTGACAGCAGAGTATGGCTGACTATGACTCCATAGGGATATAGACTGTTTATATGTTGAGTCTATTGTTGATTAAATATGCACGCAAATCCAGCAAGCCATCAGTCAAAGAAATCACATTTGCTCTGCTGCCAGTATATAAGCTAAAATCCTGAAAAGAGAATGTATTCCTCTGATATACTGAATGATGCAATTTCAATAGAAAGCATTGCTCCACATTATTTTAATGTGATTAGTGCCTGTGAAAGGCAATGAATTGGAAATGGGTGTCCTCTGTTCACCAATTAAAAACAAAAAAAACTCAGCTGGTATCTCTGCCCTGTTCTACCAGTCTTCCTGGTCTAAGGGTCTCCTATGACAAACCAGAGATTTCCATGCTATTGCTGTTTTTTCTGAGGAGCATGCAAACAAGAAACCTGCATTATTTACAATGGCTTTCCTGAGACGTGAATGCTGGCCCATTGCATTTCTTATGGTCTAGCCTGCCATAGCAGCGCTCAGGTGGTCTCAAATTGTTTCAGGTCTTATCTTGGGATTGAAAAATGAAACTTCAGCTAAGTATTATTAAATAAAGGTCCAGTAATTAAACATCCAGGTACAACCTATGCATAATAAGTCTACTTATTACAGACAGGGGTAACTTTCTTGCATGTCCATACACTTTCAGTCAGTGCTTAAAACATTTTATATGACACTTATCACAAGAATTATAGATAAGTAGATATGATTAGGTAGATCCTATCTGGTCTGCCTAATTTCTATTACAAGATTCACAGATTCTCCTATGCACTTTCATCATCTTGTAGCATTTTGGTTTCAGAGATGTTGCAAAGTCTAACAGAAAATATTCATGATAAAGAAGCAATAAGATGAATAGTCAATTATCTTTCCAGCTCGGAGCATCCTAGTAATCAATATTTTTCTGAGGACAGTTGAATACATTGCATTTAGCAGTACATGAATAGTGACGATGATATAGCACTTGGATGTAGTACTGACTTAACGTGAGTTTCTTGTTTATTTACAGATGTCTTGATTCTCCATAGTTTTGATCACTCATTCAAGGTACATGGAATTTATACTCCACTGATTTTTTAAGTTTGTGTAAATCTGGTCCTTTGTGGGGTTGGGCACAAAGGTCAGCATGCTCCTATATAGAATTTTGGTGAAGAAAAAAGGCAAATATTTCACAAAAACCTCCTCAGGATCTGTCTCTTGTCTTTCCTTTTTTTTCATCTCTATTGGTACCTTTATTTCATTAGTTAATTTTTTCTGTTCTTAGTGACAGTATTTATGAGTAACTTCATTGAATCAGTAGAACTGTTTGGGGAATGAGGTATTCATGACATTAAAAAAAAATCCAGCCATGTACAAGGTTTAATACTCTTACTGGCAATGAATGAACACCAGTACAATTCTTAGCCTTATTTTTTTCTGCATAAAGTCAAAATATGCATTTACTGCATTAATAATAACATGAAGTACTATTTTTTTTGAACAATAGAAAAAGAAAAGGAAAGGACAGAAAAGCTGTCTGGGGTTCAATTTCCTATCAGTGTGTTCTCTGGACTGCTGGCACACAAAGGTTAACGAAACCTGGAACTGAAATAGTAAGTGACGTCAGCAGTTAGCATATTATAATTTTCTCTCATGTATTCATCTAAAGTGCAGAGCAGATAACTTTAACTATCATCTTCAGTACAAAAAAAAAAAAAAAGAAGAGAGTTCAAGGCATTGTCAAGGAGCCATTCAGCTTTGGCTCTTAATTAGAGTAAACACAGTAAAAAACGTTTCCAATAAAAGAGAAAGTTTTAACCTCTCATAACCATCTGACCACGTTCAAATGAGGGTGGAATGCATGCCACCTCATGGGAAGAGCTTGCAGTATAAAATTTTGCCAGTATAGCGGCTGCCAGTAAAAACTATTGTGATTTTCATTACACTGTGCTCATCTATCATTGGAAAAATGCAAGGATGAGATCTTCCATACAAATTCAGACATATGCCCTTGAGAGCTAAAGAATGACTTTCAATGCAATTCCAAATGTTAATATCCCCACAGGAATGCAGATCCAACAGAGGAACCTACTATTCTATATAGCCATCATATTCACCTCAGTGAGTGAACATCATGCATCAGTGTGGCTTGATACTGTGATTAGCTGCTTTGGGGCTGTGCTGAATAATCAGCAGGATTGACAGTTCATCCTTAGGCTCCTGGGGTTTTTTATGGGAAGACTTTCCTTGGTTTTTTAAGATTATTTATGATTTTTTATGATTTATCTATATGTATAGGCCACAAAACAATTTAACACAGAACTAAATTAATATTTTACTGATTTTTTAAACACTTTTTATTTTACATTATACCAAGGATTAAATGAGAGATTTTAACAAGGATTAAGAGAGAGAGTGGAGGGAACTCCATTGCCACAGGATAACAGACAGAAGTATGGGCAGTAACAGGTTCTTCTAACACAGTTCTAGCATGTGACATCCAAATTACTTGGTTTGCTTCTGGTGAACTTCTTACCAGATAGGTATTGGCAATTTTAGAAGAACTATTGCTTGAATAGAAAGTGTTACTCTTTTCAAGAGAGCAATAGTACTCAATAGAACACCAGTTGAAATAATTTATGGGATATAGAATAGAAGAATTAAAATTTCAAGGTCTGGCTTGAATTTAAGAGGCATTAGCATTCGATGCACCTTCTGAAAGGAGGCTATTTGAGAGAATGATACTTAGTGCTTTTATTAAAAATGCAATATTGAAATGCATAGTCAAGAATAACAAATACAAAACAACCTCACTTTACCTGAGACAGAAGTTTTAAATTTAAAGGCATCTAAGTAAAGTGTTACTAGTATATGAACTGTGAAGGGAGAGACTTGTTGAGTCCCTACAGAGATATCTTAAAGTTTTATGATAAATGTTCAGATAAAGACAAAGGTATTGAAAGGAACTGGGTGATATGTATATTTACTTCATTTGCACTGCTTTAGGCAAGAAAATAATATATTTTTTAAACAATGGTGCCAAACAAAAGAAAAATGCATAGCTGATGATGTCTCTACTGGTGCTTGCTAGGCAACTCAGGGACATATTTATCAGAATGGTTCAGGGAATCCACCACACCTATTTACTCTATTATCTAATGGACTGATCCTTCAAACATTTATGCTTGGGCTAATGGCAGAATGACAATCACATTGAGTCTGTGGGATTACCTGCCACTGAACACCAGAATGGGTGTTGGCAGGACTCCGTCCCAAATCGCTTTGTGATGGTCAAGGTCTTTCAAATTCAGTGATACTAGACTAACACACATTCAAAACCAGGCTGCAGCCTGGCATTTTTCCAGCAGTTAACACGATTGGGGCCTGATTCTTACTGACTTCAAACCCTCATGTATTCTCAGTGCCTGCAGTCTGATTTTCAGAAGTGTCACCAGAAGGCAGATCTAATGAGTAGAACAGAAGTTTGGATTTCACAATTTCCTGCATTTTAATTTCATGTATCAGATTAATTTTATCTGTAATATGATATATTCAATCACAGAAAAATATCTGGATGGGATGTGAGACATCATTCAACATCATTCTGGGACCCCAGTCACAGACCAAAATGATGTTACTTCACGTGAATGTAAGTCAGGAGAAGTCTGCTCTTAACCTTGAAATCAGGAAAGGTATGTAGAAAATTATTGAGGGAATGTGGGAAGACCCTGCTGAAGATCTTCAGTAAATCTTAAAATACTGTATAACTTCAACTTTTATGCTAGGGCCAAAAAGAAATTTCAAAACAAGATGAATAAAAGGAAATGGTCATGGACAAGAAACTGCAGAAAGAATTAACTTTTCACCTCCACAACTAGAACTGACCACAGTCCAAGAGCAGCCTGGTTTAGGTAACCACATGATGTAAAACTCAGGCTAAAGGTTAGACCTAATCTGCCCAAAGACAGGATGACAAATGAAGTGCATCCACTTGCTATAATTAGATAACGATAAGAAGACTTTGCTTCAGATTGACATTCGCCTTGCTTTGAACCTGTGTTCATTTTGAGACTCTTACCTGCAGGAGGGAGGAGATTTGTGCTGCCTTGAAATGCAACAATTGAGACCTGGGCAAAATTTAGCTGTAGCATACAGACTTCAAATAATATTTCCTAACAGGTTAAGAAATGCTGACAAGTTTGTAAATGACACTAGTTTGTTTTAAAATGTATCTATATATATAACATTTAGTTCTTTGAATACCTGTTAATAAAATATATACACTAGACTCTTTTAAATTAATTCACTATATTATTTGATTAATAGTTTCAATATTTTAAAAGAAATTCTTTGAAATACTTCAGCTTGTTCCTTAATGGTCCTTTGAAGTCTCTTGGTTCCTAGAACATGCTGGGGCATTAACATCACTCTCAAAGCAGAGTAAGTCACACCTATGTCATTCTTGGAAGATGTTTGTCTAACTCATTCTAGAACTCTTACTGCTGTTCAGTGAACTTGTCTGATCATCAAAAGGTACTTTCTCCACCCCAGTTGTATCACAGCTTATGTTTCATCTATTCACACTCACACACATTAAACCCTTCTCAGTTTAGGACAATTTCCAAAGTTCACAGAGGTCGATGGAATCACTTGCACTTACTTTAATAGAATCAGGCCCTCAGAGATGAAAAACTTATTTTACACATTTTCAGTCATCATTGCAAGGTCATTCCATTTAAAAGAGGAACTTTCCTAAGCAAACATCACAATCTGTGGGTAGGCAATGATGTTTACCTTAAAATGGAAACTTTTTTTCCCCCACAGGTACAATCTGTACATGGTAAAATGCAGAATATGGCTGAAGCTGTAACAACAGTTCTAGTGGAAATAAAGAAAATTAACTTGCCTTAAAAAAAAAAATAAAAAGAGAGAACAATAAAAATGATAGGTTTTTCATGTATATTAAAAGCTTCATGTAAGCATAAACCAGAACTGAATGTATCTTAACAAATTGCTCACTGAATGAGTTTTGTCTGTGTGAATTGTTTGGGATTAAACTGTGATTTTCTCAAATGCATTTGCTCTTATTGCTTTACTGACAATACATTATGAAGAAGTCTCGATCTGTAGCTCATTTTTGAGCTCTGTTTGTTGGCAATATAATTACATACTACGTTTCTTTTTCCTGATTGGGGGAGTGGTATAACGGTTAGACACAGGTTTCCAGTGCCAGTACTATGATTAGGATTTTAAATTCAGCTGGGGAGAAGTTGCTCTGTGATTCAAATCACACTGAAAAGACGTTGACTGCAGCAGCCCTGTCTTGTAATCACATTGCTCAGTGGTAACCCAGAATTTGCAACCTTGTTCATAAACATATTCTGTGAGCTGAAAGTACTGAAAGAGCAAGCAAAGCTCTGCAATCCATAGTTATTGATTTATGTTCTGGATTAATTACTATATTTTAATTGTATACTTTTTTTTTTCATTAGCAGGATTATAGACACAATCTAAACTCTTTGTGTAGGGAAACAGATTTTTAGATGCATATTAATAATTACTATTATTTTATTTATTATCAATGAAACATTAAATTAATAATGCTATTATCTCAGGATCAAGATCCATGTTGTGAAGCTGAGAATTTAAATATATTAATTTTTTTTATTATTTATGTTTCATGGTATTTTAATAAGGTTTCCCCTTCACCTTCCTTTACATAATTGCTATATATTTACAAGATTAATTCAAAATTAATGGACATTTATTTATGGGAATTAATTTTTTTTCTATAATAAAACTGCTAATGAAACATATTGGAAGGTTCGTACTGTGGAACCAATTATTTCCTATCATATCTGTAAGTAACATTACCAGCTTGCAGATATGTTCCTGAACATAACTGTCATTAGATTTTGTGCAAGTTTCCTCAAATCTGCATCTAAACATTAGCAGTCTTCAGTCTAAGTAGTTCACCTATAAACTTTAAATAAACCATTAGTATGCCCTTTGTATTTCAGAGGAATAATTTTTTTGACAATAAGGAGTTCACACCGAAAACTCTATTTTGAAATTATTCACAGGACCCACTTGAAAATGCATAAATATAAAACCTTTCATAGATGGATGTTATAGTGAAGAAATTTTATTTTTAAAATTATTTTGATGTCAACACTCAAATACTTTTGTTGCACTAAGCAGTGAAAAATACATTTTAAGAAGCCTGATGTGATCATAAGACAACAGACAAAAAGATCAAATGCTAATTATTGTTCATAGAAGTATGCCTTGTGGTGGTGTATTCAGACCACTATCATCATAGGATTCATAACATTCATTCTTTATTTCTTGTACCAGAGAAAATTATTCTTTCTTGCACTCTAAGTAAGAAACACAATGTGCAATCACCTCTAGCTCAATTGAAGTCTTTAGTTTTCTACAGTGACTCTACATGGAATTTTCTTTACGTCACACAGATTTCAGAGTTAGACCTTCTCAGCTGATGTGAACCTGGGCTGCATCTGGGCCATGGTATCCTCAAATCTGCAGAGAATTTTAGCGGTATAATATTTGGTTTAAGGTGCACTCAGAAGTCCAGTTTTTTTCAAGTCTCTGCACTAGAGTGGACAATCTCCCTTTCTAGAGATGACATTTAACTTAAGTCTCAAACAGTACTGATTGCATCAGAAAATATCCTTTGACAGCTGTGCCATGAGAGAAAAGTCTAGAGAGGATAGTGAGGGAGATACAATGAATTCCTTCCTGGTAATAGTCTTATCCTTGGCCACGAATTTTAATGTTCTCTATTTTAGCAAACATAAATACCATTGCTCATAAAATTATCATCTTGGTCATAAAATTACCATCCACTTTTTAAAATTCAGCTGAAGTATTTGACTCAGTGACCCTCCATGACAGAAATCCCACAGGCTGATTACATGCTGTGTGAAGTATTATTCTCTCTCTTTTGTTTTACATTTACCTGTCATTAACTTCAAGTGACCCTGCTGTTGTTCTGGTGTTCTGAGACACTGTTAAAAAAATGTACTGGCTAGTTTTTGACTCTAACCTTCATAATCTTAAATGCTTTCATTAAATGCCTTCCAGTGTTTTTTTTTTCACCACTAAATCATCCTAGCTCTTGCAACCTTCATATGCAAATCCTTCTATATTCCTAGCTCTATTTTCTGGACTTCTACAATTTTAATATTCTTTTACTGTTAACATCTCAAACTGAATTTTGTGTTTTATATTAAGGCAGATCTTGCCCACATCTTGCCCCAGCTGTGTGCTGGGGATTCGGTGTTGTGTTTGTTATCTGAGAACTGTCTACCTTCTTTCCCCTGTCATATTGCTACATGGTGTAGTTAGGGGAATTCTACACTTTTACTTCCTGAAATGCTGGGAGGGAATACTCAGAGTCTCTTGCTTACACACTTTGCCTTTGAAACACCACAGCACTCTGCCTAAATCATTCAGCTGTAGTCTGTGACAAAAGCAGAATTCATTATGATCACTAATTTTCAGTTTTAGAGTCTATGGTCTTGCCTAGACACTAAATGGATTTTAAGACCAAAACCAGATTTTCAAAGGCATTAAAATGCCTCAGAACTCATATAAACAAATAGTGAGAGTCAGTTTCAAATTCAAAAAGCCCCCACAAATGCACAGCTATTATTCACAATTTCTGTTGATATGTAACTTCATGATAACACAGTTCTGTGGCAGTAACATATTTTTTAAGTGTGTAATAAACATTGAAAATATGCCAAAATGATGCCTACCACAGGATTAAAAAGCAATTGTTTATGTTATTCTGCATGCTTTTGGCTTTTTTTGCTTCAAGCTTTGCTTTATGTCTACAGTAAGTCCTCCAAAGCTTACAGAGCAACAAGGCTGTGATCTTTCTTGCAGAGAGCTAACGTGCTTAATTGCACGCCTGTGGCATGTGTGGAGCTCTTACCCATCAGGCTCAGCATTGTGCCCCAGTGGTGAAAGCCCTCCCATCCCACAGCATTCCAGAAGCACAGAGCAGAGACACTCATCAAGTGAGGCAACAAAGCCTTTGCATCCTGATAGTTAAAATCAGGAGCACTATCTGCGCACCAGCAGCATTTCATAGGGAGCAGTGGGACATTTTCTCTCTTACTCTTCAAACAAACCAAATGTAAACTGTCTGAACCACAGCAGTTGTTTTTGTGTGGATGAAATAGCAGGGCAAAGACAGACCCTATGAAATAGCTGTGGTTAGTGGCTGATTGAGGGGGGTAAGGCAAGAAACTCATTTTTAATCAATGTGATAATCAATGACATATGGCATCATAGTCTTGCTTGATTCCATTCTTCCCCTGCACAGTGCAGGTCTCAGTGCCCTCCCCATTTTTTTCTCCCAGTCCAGGTTCTTAGCAAGCCAACTGGAAGTCTCTCTACTGTTGTTTTGGGGTTTTTTTATTATATCTATACTTGAAAACCAGACATAAGTCTTCAAAAGAGACTAACTTAACTGGGGAATGACTGCTTAACAGGCACAGTTTGTTGAGGAGGCTGTGATAGTATACACATGCTCTTGCTATGTTTTCCCGAACCGGTCTGACTCTATGCACTGCACTGCTCTGTGATGCCACCAACCAAAGGTAGCAAAAAGCTGAGTAAGGGATTCGTGTGCTATGATTCTATATTCATATTTTCATGAACTGCTATGCAAGCAGTATGAATGAAAATCATACTGTGTTCTTCGATCATCTACTCCTTTTTAATCTATTAACTTTGGGTTCATAAAGCAAAGGCTGTGCTGGATATCCTTTGAATGGCATTTATGTTGGCTTCTACGAAAAGTTTTTCATCTCATATTTTGGCTTTTGTTGATGGCGCAGACAATACAAGGTGTTTGCACACAAGGGTAGCTTAAAGACTTGCATTTTATGCAAAAAGTCCTGCAGATCTGTGACTTTGTTGGCCTTTTTCAAAACGAATGCTGAAAGTCACTGTTATAGCTCTTTTTCTCCTTCACATGCTTATCTGGGTTTAGAATTTCCTTGTACTTACCCAACATAATTTTGGGAAAACTCTGTAAATGAAATGAACAGTCTATGAATCTGTTACAGATAGAGTTTTACTCCAAAATCAAGATTTTCATAGCTAAGGGAAAACAATTCTCTCATATTCTCATTTTTCTTTTGTTCATTAGCAATGCCATCTATATTTCACCTTTACCTTATATTAAAGGATAATCTTCCTTTCACATTCTGCTATCAGTAACTTGGTTCCTCTAATTTGTTGTATTTGCATTTCTTAACTACTACTACCCCAAAGAGCTCCCTAGGGTAGTTTCTAAACCAGACATGTACCTTTATTGCCCTATGTATGTGACAGTTTCTCTCTGTGAGATGACCAATGACATAAGAGTGTCCAGGCTGAATTTGGAGTATCTTTCAGAAAGCTGTTTCCTTCCTCTTCTTTCTACTTAGCACAGAGGTTTTGCCTTGACAACCATTCTGTTTACCAACAGCAACTGGGTTTCTTTTGCTTGGAGTGGAGGTCTACATGAAGGTAAGTTCAGTTTAATTCAGTAACAAAACTACTTTGAAGGTTTCATAATATTGAAATTTAATAAAATGTTGCTACCATGTTTAAACTAAAACCCTAACATATACTTAATACACTTCTCATGCGTTCATAAAATATGTCAACAGTTTCTGTAAGTCATTGGCCCTAAAATACTTCAGGACCTGGATAGTTTCCTTTCCAATGCTCCCTAGAAATTGGGCTGCCTAAATTGGTGGTGTTAAAGAGTAGAAAACAGATGGCAAATAGTTAATAACCTGCATTCAGTAAAGTTGGCAATTATAAAAACATACAAGGTTACCACATCCAGAAAAGAGCTGATCTTCATTCTGATCCCATACCATGAATAAGACTGACACTCTAACAGATAGTTCTTATAAGTGCCAAATAATAATTGGAATTTTCCTCATAAACAATAGACTACTTTTGCCTATAATTCATAATAAGTTTTTTGAGTAAACCCAAAAAAAGGTTCAAATGGAGACTATCGTAATCGTCACATCATTTTTGTGCCCTGCACACCAGGAGGTTGTGAATGTTTATTTACTACTGACCACATAATTAGGTATTTTGAGAGATAACATTGTTGTTTTCCCAGAGTCTTGCCTCTGTCAAGTGTGATCTCTTATACTGCTGAAACTAAAGGTATGGGATTTGACAATGACTTGCTGAACTCACTCAGCTTTTTCTCTGTTCTGAAATGAACATTTTAGTTAAATCTTCCAAGGTATATGCAACAGTCACCAGTTGTAATGTTTCTGTATCTGTATAGTACACATATACTTTTCATCTTTAATAATAAAAATTATATGTGATAACAGCAAGCCAATCTGTTGTATACCATTACTACAAATAATCTGCACTACAGCAAAGGTGGTTCGTGAGTCAAGTGAGTCAGAAAGGTAATTTACCTTTATTTATTTTCACTCTGCCCAACAGGCTTTTGATACATTGAACCCGTTCGGGTTTTAATTAAATAACCTCCAGTGAGAAGCTTCAAGTCTTTGGCATTCTGCTCAGGACTCATCATGTCAAGGGTTATTCTGAATTTCAGTATGTTATAGATTGCATGAAGTTTGAATGGAAATTTTTTGGCAGTAGGCCTGACTTTGTAGCTTGCTAGCATGGACAGAAATGTGTTGGAGTTCACACTATTGCAAATAAAGGTGGCTCTTGGGAAAGCAACATTTTGAGGAACACGTATACAAGGGAGGAATCAAAAAAAAAAAAAAATTAACTAAAGTACTTCTACCTGTCCAGCACTGTGAGCACTGTGAAATAAACGAAAAATAGTTCACAACAGTGATTGATGTTTTAAAAACATAACTTTTAATGGTGAATAATAACATATCATGCATACCTCTGGCCACTGGCAAGGTAAGTGATTCTTGCTATATACAAGCATGGGGCACGACTGGATAAGTCATTATAGAATCAAGACACTGTGCTGGAATTACTATGCAAGTTGAAGTGGATTGCAAGCTTTCAGACTTCTTTTTTATATAAAAACCTCACATATAAAATTATGTGAAATATATATTAAAAAAACAACCTAAAACCTCTAAACCTTTAATAAATATTGACTGATTATATATTGATTGCCTTATGTGATGCCGAGTTTGACACACAAACTTATAAAAGGTAATCTCTAAACAGGTATGTAAAAGTTTGCTGAGATACTTTTCAAGCAATGTGGGAAAAAGAATCAAAAAAATGTTATGTCACTGCTCTTTAACTTAACAGGGAAATTCTATAGTAAATGACTAGATATTAATTCCCATGGCAAATGCATTTCTGTAGAAACCATTGTATTATTACAGTGGCATACACAAAGGAAGTGGGTTACTGCTGGTCCAGCAGTGATAGCTACCCCTTAGGTGGTGTTACCATAAAGTCATTTGACAGTTTTCTTAATAATAATTTTCTTTGAAAATTATGTGTGGCTTTTTTCCCACAACTTATATTGTATCTAATAAGATATCATTCTCTTCCTCCACTGAACATATACAGTTATACTGTTTGAACTTTTCTCAGAATCCCACTCTATATCAAAAGTAAATTTTTTGAGTTCAGTATCAATCATACTTCATCATATATCCTGCTCTAGTTTTAATTCATTTCAGTGTGTGCCTATTCACACAAGGTGCTTTACTTTCTGACATTCTCTCTTATATTAATGAGTAATTGATTTTAAACCAAGTTCAAAATCCATTCAGACTCAGAGGAATCTTTCCTTTTGAAGATTTCAGATCACGCTTAATCCATTAGATAATTTTTAACATTTCTTTTGCTGTTCTTATGTTAGTAGACAAGCTGCTTCCAAGCACTTTATTTGAAGAGATTGTGATCGGCCATTTAACAGCACTCTTCCTCTTGCATTCTGGGTCAGCCACATCATGGCACAGAAAGACAACAGTTGCCCTATTTCCGTGGTTATCTGGCACACCATTACCTCATGCAGACAAATGTGAAGCGTTTGATCTTCTCTTCTTAAATAGAACCCAAAGGGCTGATGTGAAAAGGAATAACAGATGATTAAAAAATAAAAAAGACATTAGAGAGATTTCAAAACAGCCCAAATTAGGAAATTGCTTGTCTGCCAGGTGGGTTTTGGTTTTTGTTTTTGTGGTAGGAAAGATGTGGTACATACCTTTTGTAAGTAATTCAGAAGGCATTTGGATAGACTTCACAGCCTTCTGCCACTTTTCCAGACCTGTCCAAACTTCTGATGAGAGGTGCCTAGATTGCAGATTTCAGTTCTATCCACTTAGCAGTATCTTTTTTTCTTTATATTGTGGTGTGACTCCAGTTCTTTTCCAAAGGTCAGTGCTAAGATCACACCTAGAAGAGAAATTCTGCATATATGAATCTAAGACTATTCTCTTGATGCAAAACATATAGATAGAGAAATTCTGCATATATGAATCTAAGACTATTCTCTTGATGCAAAACATATAGATATCTTACCAAGGAGTACACAACTTTTTGCAGTGTAAGGGATTTAGTGAAATTTTTGATCTTTGTTTCCATTTAACCCTCTCATCATATTCATAACAAAGTTAGATTGATGCTGTGCTTTTTATCTCTACCTTTCAATATAAGTAGCCTTAGCTGCTTTATTACATCAGCATTACAACGTGACTTTTTACTCATATGCTCAAACAATACTTGTCTTTCTCCTGCTCTTCCTAACCACTCACTTCCCCTCATTTTAATACTGCTCTCTCAAATTTCAGGAAGGCATGTTGGGTTAGCACGGTGCAAGATTAACATAGCTATTGAGCTTCTGGGTCAAGAACAGTCCATGTCCAACAGTTCTGAATGTGGATAAATGCAGATAAATGCTCAGAGCTCCCACATCAGGTCTTGTTTCTTGACCTACTAGAAGTGCCATACAATGAAATTGGGATCTGGAATAGAACTTTTGAGGAGAAAAATTGAAAACTCTGTTGTCAATGAGGTGATTTGTAGTAAAGTGGGTATGAACTTCAGGGCTTTGACTGTTGTTATAACGAAAAGACATAGTGTTCTGTAGTAATTATTAAAAGAGTAAACACCTCAGGTCTCAATTTAGCCTTAGAAAGTGAAGAAAAGTATTTCAAGAGAAGGGTAAAAGTAAGTGTAACTGTATCCTTGTGATATGGAAATTATCAGCATTATGTTCTTCATCTTCAAGAGTGAGACATCTGGAGTTCTGTCTTTATGGTGTGATTTCTCCCAATAATGCAGCGATTTGCATTTTTTGTTTGGGCTGTCCCACTCAAAAAACAATGACAGAAGTTTAGAAACAATCAAAAGATGTTTTTATTTAGCTGCACCTATCCATATTTACTTCAGAAAAATGTTCTGTCTGTACCCGCTGTTTTTTTTTCCACCTGGCATTCAGTCTTGGCGTTAAATAAGTGTAGCTCTGACATTATTATTTTTAAGGGACACCCAGTGATCAACCGAGGATAACCATTGTCACCTATGATCCACAAACCTCAAGCCTGAAATCAGTCCTGCAGAGCTGGTTATGGCTGTGGTCAGCTAAGGTAGAATATAGCCATGGCTCTAGTTTTATCATAGTGAGCAGATGGCAGTGATGCAGCTTGTTCATATTGGTGAAATGCCTCAGGCTCATCACTTCACCTTCTCAGCTCAGCTTCCTTCCTTCCCTTCAAAGCAGCCCAGCTCTACAGACAGAAACATCCTTCTCACAATGTGATTCTGATAGATCACAGCTACAACAAATACAAGCAAAATTTTTGAATACAGTAGAAAAAGACAAGGGAACAATATAATTTTTTTTACTATTTCGTAACAATTATTTGAACACAATAGGCATCTTCAATTCACTGGGCTTAGGGCATGTCCCAGTGAAAGATCTACCATTGAATTCAATGTAAAAAGACATAGGCTCTGCTCTTTAAAGCTATCATCCTGTTAAGACAAATAAGAAACACAATCAAAGCTTTGCTGCTGCCGTTATCTCACTGTCTTTGAACACGGCCTCAGCATGGCATTGTTTTAACAGCGAAGGCCAGACTTACATTTATAAAGAAGTTTCAGGTGATTTTTCTTTTCATATAAAAGAGAATACTACAAAGAATATTAATAAAAGTAATAAGAAAAACACAGTCCTAAACCTTGTTGTCACAGATTTCATTCTAGTAATTAGGTTCCCTCTGTAGCTTTAACTAATAGTAATAACAATAGTAATAATAAGGCTTAGAAACTATACCTTTGTTGCAGAGATTAAAAACCCCAAGAAACTATGCAAAATTTTCTACAAATCTTTGAGTTTGAATATGTAAGGAACAGCTGTGTCATGATACTCCTAGCTGAAATTTCTCCTATAATACACTGGGGTTTCAGAATATTCTTTGACCTTTAGCTCATAAAGCACTTGGAAGCCTTTTGCGAGAGCAGGTGCTTTGGGGTGATGTTTTTGTTTAACATGTTAAATTGTTTTTAAGACAAGTCAGATATGACTCTTTTCCCCCGTTGAAATGCCAAATCTATGTAATTCAGTGAGTAGACAGACTGACTTTTACTAATCTTGGATGATTTTGCAATTTGTCTTAATCTTTCAAACAAAAGATAGTCTCATTCAATCTTTCTCCTACATTTGTTCCCACTAGATGCTGCAAGCAAACCTCTGATTTGAGAATTCTGCTTTTAGGGCAGTTTTTGAACTACAGACTAAAATAGTACCCACTAGAATGCATAAAAAAGTTGTTGGAGAACCACACAACTTTTCTTTCATGGAGAAATGCTTAGAATACTGGGCTATAGCTGTGCTCCTCCTTCCAGGAAATTTAAATGTGGGTCTCTGGATCTAAAAGAAAGCTGAATATGAGGAAGCAAGGGGTTACTCAGCCACGCCTGAATGGACAGAGGTCTGCAGGGCTGAGCAGCAGGGACGAGCTCCTTTGATTTTGGCAGTGTGGCTTAATTTAGGCACATGTTTTTTGTGCATGAAGAGGTAGGAAACTACATTTTATGGGATCAACTCTGATCTATAACTTTGTCTGGGGCTCCAAGATTCAACAATCTATGTAGAGAAATGGTACTTATGAAAATCTTGATCAAAGTAATCAATTCATACAGATGTGAGGCAGCTAAAACACAGAAACCTTCGATAAAATAAAGTGGAGTGTATGTATGGCAAAAAGTTGAGAAGACGTAAGATCACTGCTCTAGAGTCAGCATAATATATTTAGGAATAGTCAGGAGTCAGGTCTTGGAGCTGAGACCTTACAGTTTTCACTGAAACTATCATGGATTTGGAGGTGTTTAGGAGCTCCTGGACCCAGACCCATTGTTTAAGTTAGTTTTCTTGTGCTTCTCATTTAAAGGGAGATCTGGAATAAATTAAGGTTCAGAGAATTTTGGAAAAAAAAAAAAAAAAAAAAAAAAAAAAAAACAAACAAACTAGGTTGGCAAGCTGGTACTGCATTAAAATTGTGAGTCTGCAATGAGACAAAGAACTGCAGTCTGGCACTACAGGGAGATGGAGGATATGAAGAAGAGGTCCAGTAAAAAGAAGCAGCTCCAGTATGTACATTTTCAACAGAGAATGTATGTTCTAATGAATAGAAGAATATCTAGAGGGATTTTTCTGATCTGTGGTTCATTACTCATATTCCCTCCTCAGATTTCACCCATATTGACAATAAATTTATGAGGAAGACCAAAGAGTCTTGTATTTGTTAAAGTTTCATGCCATCATCAACATATTCTGCTCTATGACTTAAGTTACTTCTCCCCATTGCAAATAATAGTTTCCATACTTTCAATATCTCGAGGGAGTTTGAAAATGACTAATTGATGGTTTTTCTCTGCTTTAAATCATTACTGTATTTTGGACTTAGAAATGTATGGCTAAGTCAGCCAGTCGTCGAGTGAGGAATCAGTCTCCCCAGCACCAACAGTAAATTCTCCAGTTTGCCCAGCAACCAGTTGAACAAGCTGCTCAATATTTAACCATGTCAGTTGTAAACAGGCAGATTCTTTGCCTGTGTTGTTTTCTCAGGAGAATCTAAATCTTCCTTGTCAAAATACGTGTTACAATGGACATTTATCTGCCTCCCTCCTAATGATGAAGTTTTTCGCATTGTGTAAGACAATGCCTGCTGTCATGCATCCATTAAAACCTCATCTGTAGAGCCATGTATAGAACAGGGTGGCTGGCCAGGAGTTGCAAACTTCTAAGGAACTTGTTTGTTGTGATGTGGGGTTTTTTTCACTCTCTTGAGTGTTGGATGCATAATATTTCCAGGTAACTCTGACTACTGTGTGATATTTAATCACCTCCACTGCCTCCCAGTAATCACTTTTATTGCGTTATGCTAGTCAGCATATTCGGTGCACTTTAATATACATGAGTTTGAGGGAGGAATATTTTTAACTGAAGGCTATACAGAAATTTTTGCATTTATTGATTTCTGTTAAAAAAAAGCAAACTGTTATTCTTAGAAAATCGATGGAAATGATTGCTGTGGCCATATTTGTTCAAACAAACAAATAATACAGTATAATGACAACGCTATCTCTCATTTCCACATTTCACCTGGAGAAGGAAAACATTTGATCTGGAAAGCCTGTGTACTATTTCAGTCCACAGGAATATCTTTTATTCATGTGTATTAAAAAAATATGCAAAGAGTTTGTACAAGCTGGATAGGGGGAAAAAAGTTTGACAAAAACAAAACAAATTCATCCAAACAAGCATTGCAGATTTGGGACTTTTGGGGCCAACCTGACAAAGGCAGTCTTGCTATCCTTCTTTGGATATATGCTGGAAATTTTATATGTATAAGTTTTCACAAATAAATTTTTGTGTTCCAGACAAAGCTTTTAATGGGAAAACTATGCCATGCATATAGAGCAACTCTCACACAGCTGATGATTGCAAATCATCCATTCTCAGTATTTACTTATTTAAAACTATGGAAAAAAAGGAATAAAAGGAGCTTACTAATTCAAATCAGGTAGCTCCTCTGGCTTCCTATAATACTGTACATGCTTTTTCCAAGCTTTGTGAACACAGGAATTGCTCATTCAAAACTGTGTTTGCAGAATGAAAATCACAATCAAAATGTAATTATTGATATAAAAACAAGAATCTGCTTCATTGCAACACGTTTTCTTATCTGAGAATGTACATGTCTCAGGAAGCATTGCATTGCAGCACAACTAGCTCAACATGTCACTGTTACACGGCCACCAATTAAGAAGGATTCTTGGCATGAATGATGTTCTGCCCGAGGCCAGGTCACTGTCTGATGTAAAAGATTGGAGCTTCAGGGCACTGGCGGTTCTGATCCTCTGTTCTGTACAAACTGAACGAGCTGATCATTACAGAAACCTTGTGAGCCAAGGCACTGTTATCATCTCCATTTTACATATGGGGATTGAGGTGCAGTCAAAAGATTTCTTTGAATGTTCACAATGAAAAATCTAGAGTCTGATTTTTTTCTGAAGGCTTAAAATTTTTCACTACTTTATACATTCCCAGCACAGATCTCATTGACCTAAACTTGGCTTACCTGCAGTTACACTCGATATTACCAGCAAGCCCATTTGTGGTGTCAACAGTCTGTTACAACAGCAACACACCCCTGATCATAAACCACAGATACAGGAATAAGCTTGCTTTCTCCTTGGAGGGAAAAAAAAGGTCTTCTTTTTTTTAAACAATAGAATGATTTTGATGCATCTTTTAACTAACCAAAAGTAGCATCTTGACAATTTTAATGGACTAATTATACACTGATGGTCATCTAGAAATGTGCTCATTTTTAGGTTGTTATGTCCTGACAATTCTAAGAGTTATCAGCTGGAAAATTGGCATGCAAACACAGAATTTCAATCACTGAAACCCTTCAGGACTGGATTTGACTATCCTGAGGTTCTGCCTGCAATGTCAAGGGAGATAAAAGGTTTTTGATTCTCTAGGTATAGGATCCAGTCAGTGTCCTGATTAGTTCTGCTAAAGCTAAAACCTTTCCAATATATTAAAATGCACAATCAGAGACCTGAGAATCTCAGAGATTAACAGTAGTTCACAAGGGTTCATACTGACCTTTGTTTCAGTCTCAATTTGCACGAGTTTGCAACGTCTGCATTTTGCTTTGTGTTTCTGGTTGGAAACCTTGAATCCCCTTGCCAGAGCCAGGAGATGGTGAGCGTGCTCATCTTAACCCCACCGTGGCATTCACAGCGTAGCTGCCAGTATCACTTATGCATGAAACCAGTCCTGACAAACAATATTGCTTTGAGTCTCTTGACAGTGTTCTTCTCATGAAATATTGTACCTGTGAGGGCTCAAGCCAATCCTTCTGGCTTTGTGTCTGCTTATTAAGTCTGGTGCAGAGATGGCTCTTAAAAAATTCCAAGGCAGCTCCTGGTTAGTAACACATTTATGGTCCTACCTGCAAGATTCTTATCTGTCCTACCACAATATCTTCACCACCTTCGGGAAGAAAAATGAGTTTGCAGAGATAACCTTTGTGAGGCACTGATATTTTCATTCATGTTCTTCTAGTGAAGCACCTGCCTGCAGGTGACAGCTGCTTTCCAGCTTACTATAGCAAACACTGAAGGCAGTGGCGGGCTTTTTTATATCCTAACCATTAGGGGCTTTGCATCACTGTCTCCTGATTCTGCCAGTGTGCAGCATCCTTTCATGACCCTTTCAGTCAGTGCCATGGAACTTGGCAGCATTCATATTTGATACACCCTTCAAACCACAATAATTCCTTCAGAGGGGAAACAGGACACAGAGGAAAGTCCCAGCAAGAGTCAACAGTGAATCTGGGGCTCACAAGATTGTCCTGTCTGGTGTCCCGCAGTAGTTTGGTGTGTGACTAAAAAATGCCCACCTTTGTCTCACATGACCATCTGTAAACCAACAAATGGCTTCAAATACAGGGGTCACAGAGGAAAACAGAGATTGTGGCAGTGGCTGAGACAAGTCTTGTTACATTGTGTCCTTTCCAGCAAAGTCTTGAGAAGCTGGGGAGAAGGGCAAATAGGTTGAGAAGAAAGGCAGTAAAGTGAAGAAGCCTCACCAATAAGGAATAAATAGGATTTCACAGATCAGAAACAAAAAGGTAAAGGAAGATCATGAGAAGTGTGGGCAGCAGAGCCCTTCATTTCTACATGTTGCTAGGTCCCTTTTTTCTCCTAGTAACTGCCTGTCACCATAGAGTTGCAAGGTAGGGTTACTTCCAAAATGAGAAATACCTTTAAATCTCTTTGAATCCATTAATTATGTAATATAGATTACAGTAGCCAGAAATAAAATGTTGATTTAGATGTTTGCAAAATAAAATAGTTGGGATTTTTTTCATCTACAGCTCTCAGAATGAAATTTAATAATATTGCTACAATAAAGTCACATCATGAGTTCTAGTTCACTCCCAGTCTCATTCAAACCACAACTTGAGTTGACATCACTCAGAAAAACCAACCTCCTTCACGAGGTGGAGTGGTAGGGGGAAGCACTGTGTGCAGCGCTGTGAAGGGCAAAATAGGACAAGCTTATGGACATGCTTTTTAGCTCCCGACTCCAGCACCCTTTGCCGCTAGCAGTTCCCTGATTCCCACATTAGAACTCATCCACAAGTTTGGAAAGAGGAAAAAAGAGGAATGGAAAAGTAATCTAATACAGTCTGATATTCTTTTTCATGTTACATTATCCTGCCAACCAATGTCATCAATCACAGTTTTTAAGAAGCATGATGACATTCTAAATGGTCTATGAATATTACTTTGAAATTGAGACTAATTCCTTGGATGAATTTTAACTTTGCTTTCTACCTCCCCCCCCACACTTATTTTTATATAGAGAATTCTCTCTCTCTCTCTCTCTCTCTTTTTTTTTTTTCCCTGTTCTTACTCAGGATTTCCATGGCCACTGACATCTCAGACTGCTGCAATTAAAGTAGTGAAATAGCAGGTAGAAGTACTATAAGAAAGTTTCTGAATGGTATTTTAAACCTTTATCGGGAAAGTATTTTAAGCTGAATGAAAGATATAAGTGACCACAAAGCTACCTGGCAATATTTTTTACCACTCTTCAGTAATTTTGAGCCATCAATTAATATAATGCTTCTGAAAGCAAGATTTTAATTGAACTATGTAAAAGGCTCATGACTTATGCCTGGTATATGACCCCACTCCAAATTAAATCCAAACCCAAAGAGCCAAAATCCAGGATGGAGGGCTTGCCTGTCAGCTTCTGTAAACCCTCTGCTTTCCCATAAACCAAATATAGATGCTGAGGTGGTTTGGGCATACACATCTCTCTATACATATTTGTGCATGATAGACACAGGTTTATAAGGTATGATTTCAAGAAGGGTGGGCTCTTTCAATAATCAGTCTTTGATTTTGAATGCCTTGAAGCTAACTCACTGGCTGGATAGATTTTTCGTATGAGCAAGGTATGACAGGACAGACTTTGCAAATTTTGTGTGCAAAATCTGCAAACTGTTTGAACCACAAAGCATTTTATTGAGCAGGCAGTCTAATGGCTGGGTTGCTTTCTAAGGACAGATATGCAGGAGGAATTTTCCTTTTTTGACACTGAGCAAATATGGAACTATGTTACTTATTTATTGCAAACTACAGCCAGAGAGGATTTTATAGTATTTGTAGTCTGCCTGGGTGAATGATAAGCTAACCCATTTCATAATTTTAAGCCTCACCTTTCTGCAGAGATGCACTGTGATCCATCCTTCTCTCCTGAGGGAGGCTCCCAGGCAGCACCATTTTTCAGATGTGAGTTCTGTAGGTACACGTTTCTGCAGCAGTCCCACTTTGCCCCATATCACTCTTCTTTGCACACAGAGAGAGTTTTGATGGACGGCAGCAATTTTTCCCACAGATGCTCATGGATAGTCCATGTACTTGCATGTGTTTCTTTCAGGTAAATATTTGAAATATGCTGTCCTTCTCAGTCACTAGTCAACTTTTAAAGATGCTTATCTTTGTTAAATCTAAATCTATTTTTTCTAAATGTGCTGTCAGATGCCAACTGATAGGTCATTTTTTAACATTTAATTTTGGATTGACTTTTGTAACCTGTGCTTAGACATCTTCAGGTGACAAATTTAAATTTGCAAATACTTATTTGGGAACAACAAAGAGTATATTATTTCAGCGCCTCAAACCTGTAGTAGTTATTTGCATTACCTGAAGGACTGAGTGAAGTTTTTTTGGAGGTCAATGTATATAATTAGAGCATATGTGATCCCTGAGGCCTTCACTATCCCTTAAGAGGGTGTGAACTAGCATAAATCCACAGAAAGCCTTGAACTTTTATTATTTAGCTAATAACTGAGCCACAAAGTCTGAAGTGAAATTAAAACCTAGCTTTATTGTAGACTGTAAGTGCAACAAGGCAGTTATCTGAAGAATGTCCCTGTTGAAAGATATGAGGAAAAAAAGGGAGATGTACAGGCAGGTATAGAAGATAAAGAGCCTTTCTCAGGGGATGCCTAAATTTTCTGAGGCTTGGCACAGAGTCTTGTTCACTGGGCAATGCTTCCTCTTCAGTAACTTTGCCACTCTACTCCAGTGCAAGACTTGATCTCATGAATCTGTTTCTAGTCCCTCTATATTAATGCTGAGAAACTGAAGTTCTCAGTTAATTTGGTGGGAGTTGAGGGAAGGGAACATCTGGACAGGACCCTGGGGTCCCAGGATAATCCAGGTTGACATGGTCCTCAGTAGGTCTCAGTTCAACCTGCTGCTCAGAGTAGGGCCATCCATGAGACCAAGTTGTTCAGTGCTTTGTCTGTTTTTGTCTTGAAAATCACCAAGGCAGGCAACTGTACAGCCTGTCCAGACAGCCTCTTCCACTGCCTGGCTGCCCTCATGGAGAAGTTAACTCCAACATTCATCTGGAGCTGGTGTTTGCATACAAATTTCATTTGGCAACAAAGATGAAAAATTAAAGAATGAGAAACCCTGAAAACAGTTTCCTTAAGTATTTCAGATTTTGAGTCTTTTTAAGGCTAAATTGATGAACGGATAGAACATGTGACCTGGGACAGACATAATTGGAGTGGGGAGATTGTACGTGTTCATGTGCATGTGCCAGGAGGAAGTGGGGACAGGCCTAATACTTAATACTTACTGCACTCAGCAGGGTGCAGAAGTGCCAAAACTGTGCAGGACTAAACTAGCTATGGGACAGATGATTTTCAGAGGTAGCAACCTACCATCCCACCTGAGAGGCAGAACTCAATACGTCAGATGCATCCTGAAGGTAGTGTGACCATGCAGCTTTCAGACCCTGAGAAAGCATCTCTGAATTTAGGATTGTACCTACCTAAGTATAATCTGTCACTGGGCTCAGCTTCACTCAGCAAAATACTCCTTCCTTTTACAGTGCACCTGAATTGCAAAATTCAGTAATACAAGCAGCCCTAGGAGATAAGCATAAAAAATGCCTACTAAACGGGGCTTAAGGAATGTTTAAATCACAGAAGTAACACCCAGAGTACTCAACAACCCAAAGTCCTGTGCTGAATCATGCAAATAAAGGTTTGAAGTGTGGCTCCCCCACACCACAGAATAACCCCTCTGAACTGGCCGCACTGGCAGAAGTATAACCCTTCTGGGTCTTGTGGTTAGTTCTTAAATCTCATTATGAGAGTAGCCTTGCATTTCCTAATTTTTTTTTAATTTAATTTAAAATACACCAAATTTAACTGAAGCATTTTGTTCCAGATTGAGAAACCTTGTTTTTCAACCAGAAATACTGTTATGCAAACCAGGTGGAATCCTGAGAATGAGAATTTCAGAATGCTCCAAAACAACAGAGCATGTATATGTGAGCTGTGATGAATTTTTGTGTAACAGCCAAAGAACTGAAAAATCAGTTAGTTTCACAGACTTTAGTCTCTGTCTCCTTGAAACATAAATTAACTGCAGATCAAAGGACAATATTGAAAAATATTAGTCCCAAAATAATCTTTCAAGAATATATAGCTATGCCAAAAGCATTAGTTATAGTGGGCATTACTAAGCCCACACTGTAAATGAAATATATGCAGGTACACCAGATAGTAGTAAAATATAGAAACATGAGGACTAGATTAGTATTAATGAGAGGTCTAACCTTTTAATTCTTTATTTCTCTAGTTAACTACTCTGTGCATTAATGACAATGGAATATTTTATGATCATCTTCTACTACCTATGTTCACTTAATGCACTCATCATTCTTTCATCTAAAGGTAATTGTTTTCATACACATGTGGTTTGCTGGGTGTTGAAATAACAGTCAAGCAACACTGATTCTCCTCTCCCCGATTTTATTACCTGTTGTGAGATTAGAAACAGGAAATTCAGTTGCTGTTTCAGAGCAAGTGCAAAGCATTACATTTTCTGACAGCTGGTGTCCTATGACTCTTATACCAGGGCCCATAGAGCCTCTACAGCCCAGTGAGGGGTCTGATGGGGAGCAGGAGTTCCCCAACAGTCTGGTTGGCCTAGAGTGGCACTTTGCATGCAGGGACAGAGCTTGGCATCTTTGTTCTCAGAAGAGTGAGAGGATTTTTTAGGGCTCATGGTTTGAATGGCAGCCATCAGTTTTTGACATCACTGGAGAGTATTCCGAATCTCTTTGCTCATTCTCATCACATCATCATCTGAACAGGGGGCTTGCACCGGTCCCTTTTAGCGGGTGGCCAGCCCCCTGATCCATGTCTCTGTCCTGCTTTGTGTGATACATCAGGAGACTCAGGTCTGTTTTGAAAGACAGAATGTGTGTTATATGAGAAATTGTTTAAAATGCTATTTATTTGAGATAGTATTATGACAATAGTACAGGTAACCACACAGTCTTTGAGATTCTGGGAGCCCTGAGTGGTGCAAGACTGAAGAACACTCTGTTCCTTGTGCAGCATGCCCTGCAGATCCAGAGAACTTATGGATGACCCATGCCTGGAAGTGTTTAAGACCAGGATGGATGGAGCTCTGAGCAACTTGGTCTAGTGGAAGGTGTTCCTGTCCATGACAGGGGGGTTGGAATGAGATGATCTTTAAGATCACTTCCAATCCAAATAATTCTACAATTGCAAGGTTTCTCAGGTTTTGGTCTTTCAAGTTACTATAGGATTTTCTTAGAAGGAAATGACTCGTCATTTTTACAGTCAGAAACAAAGGAGTTTCCCACAAGAACTTCTTGCTGCACTGTAAGATAAAGGCAAGGCCAGGCAGGTGGTGAGGGGGCCAGTGCCCAACGGAGCTGCCCACGGGTTCCTGTGGCACAGCACTCTGGCGGGGGCTGACTTGCAGCCAGGAATTTGGGCAGCAAAGGTCCTCAGCCAGGCCTGAGGACCACGCTGCCTGTGCCTGGGCACACTCAGGCCAGCTGTGCTGTGGAGCACTGCCTCATCCATGTACAATGACCCTTCTGTGAGGATCATTGCTCCTTCCTGTTTGCATCCCTCAGGCTGGTGAAGCTGCAATGCCTAAATGCTGTTGCCTGCATAAGGCAATTTTCTTTCTTTTTTTTTTTTTTTTTTACTTTTTCTTTTAATCTACTGAGACCAGCCCCTCCACACACACTCTTTCTTTAAACTCCAATATCTGCCCTCTCCCCCTCTGACTGCATTTCAAGGCAGCACTAAAAGAGGCAGTGCCTTTTTCACAGGTATTGGGTGGCCTTGGCTTTCGTCTGCATCTAGAAAAAGCTGCAAGCACTCTGGCTGTCTGCTAATGCAAAGCTCACAAGGACTCTTACAGCAGCAACACAGAGCTGCTCAGTAAACTGCAGATTAAGAGCCTAAATGCTGCCAAGCATTTGCCAAGGCCCTCTTATTCTTCACAAAAACAGGTTAAAACAAGCTGAGCAGTAAGGAATAGTGGACTTTATGATTGCTGAGTATCACTGCCTGGTAATACTGCTTCATTGTTTTCTTTTTCTAACCAATTTGTGATACCCTAGAAGTGCCTCATAATAGCACTTCTAGCAGTTTGTCCTACTTTTGAGGTTAACGACCAGTGAGATGATAGGAAGTGATAAAAGTACAAGTATGTAAGAACAGCAGCACTGAATATCCTTCCTTTACCAGACTATGTGCAACCCTGCTCATACCTTTCCCACAAACCTCTTGAGAAGAGTTTGCTGTGCAAACCTGCAAGATGTTCACACGGTAAAGAGTAAGTCAGTTAAACTTCAGGGTGTGTTATTTTTGCAGTTACTTAGAAAGAAAACTTTTTTTTTTTTTCAATAGCACATCACACAAGAATGTCCAATGAAATGCAGCAGAAAAAAAAAATAAAAGATAGATTACAAAGTTTCTCTTCACAGAAAAGCTATTTTCAGGTATCACCACCCAAGTTTTTCATCTTAGACCAAAAAAATAAAACAACTTGATATTTTACCATCAGACCTTGGACTTTGAAATACAGGATTTCAAGCAAGGAAAGCAAGGATTAAAGACCGTTCCTGAACTTTTCTTTAGGACTGCATAATTCACAGTGCACAAATACTTGACAGACACATTTGTAATAGAGGTTTGGTGAAAGGTCTAATATAGATAAAAAAATAAAAATCAAGACAGACAAAAAAAAGAAGAAATAAAAGAAATATGGTGTTTAGACTCCTATCAACAAAAAAAAAAAAAGTATTTATATACTCAGCATATTTCTTAAAATTTAGAGAGCAAGTTCCAAAGTTAAGGAAGCAAAAATATCCAGGTGTAAGGTTAAACACGTACAGCGTGTGCAAAATTTACAATGATTTTAATAAAAGCAACAAATTGTCAGGCATTCATCATGGATTTTGTTCAGTCATTGCAGTCATTGCACTGTTTTTTTTTTCTTTTTTTATGCTCATGATGGGGCACAGGGTAGTACTGTTTATTAATGGAAAATTTGTTCTGACCTCCAAAAAGCAGAAGTATATAAAGGAATGTAATAAGCATGACTGCACTGCATCCAAGCTCTGAGTTCAAAACTAGAGAGTAATGGGTCAGAAGGGATTATTAGGGTAATGCTGGGCAGTTCTAAGACACTACTGTCATTAAAGCACAATACACCCAGTCTTTCCAGGAATTCAAAAAATAAGCTTATTAACTTGTTCATATTAATTAAATTATGGAAGTTTGCCTGCCAGATATCTTCAGAGGTATTTATACATTTTTTATTACAAATGCACATTGCTGTGTGTTACAACAATTTACAATCCAGAGAGTGAAATACGAAAAACTCCTGGAAAGTCTCCACCAGCTCCTGCAATCAGGGCCTTTCCAGGATTGTCAGAGAAACAAATGAAAACTGTCCCGATTTCCATCAGCCTAAAGAAGCTGATGTCAGTCTCACAGTTGGGTGCTTCTCTGTCTATTACACTTCCACCCTGTCATCAGGATGAGATTGTTAAAATGTGAAGTTCTCTCTATGTCTGTATTAGCAGTTTCACTAGGTCTAGAATTTGCTTTTGTAGAAGGTTCACTACCTATTATGACAACTAAAAATATTTTAATGAAACCTCTTAAAGGCAGATTAAAAAGTGTAAGTTTTTTTCAGGCCACTTGTGGAAATTAACTTCTTAGCCTGCTGATTTGCTGTCACAGTTTCTCCCATGGTTAATAAAGGGCTAACAAGTCCTTTCACTCAGAGAATAATTGTATGTGCTATTGCTGGTTATGCCTTTATCTTTAAAATAAATGTTTCCTCATTTATTTTAAAGAGAAAGAGAGAAGAGGAGAGGGTAAAAAGGAAAGAAAAGAAAAGAAAAGAAAAGAAAAGAAAAGAAAAGAAAAGAAAAGAAAGAAAGAAAGAAAGAAAGAAAGAAAGAAAGAAAGAAAGAAAGAAAGAGAGAGAGAGAATCAACATTTTTGCTGCAATCCCTTCTTCTCAATGTGTTTGCCAAAGTTTCCAAGTGATGCATTTCATGGTGACATGTCACATGTTGTGTCAGTCATACTGTATTACACTAGAAGACGTGACTGACAAAGCCCAAAGTGACAGCACAATACAACACATCATCAAGGAAATTAGAAAAAAAATGTTTCCCCAAAGTATAATGAAAAGAATGCTTTTAAATATTCCTACTAATTGTTCTTTCTTTGCCTGCTAAATTCTGTAGGACTGGTGAGCCTTTTGTGAATCAGGCACAGGAAAAACTATAGTTTTATTTAAGTCTGAGTGTCTGGGAAGTGGATAAAACTATGACTATGTTAGTCAGGGTGGAGATTAGAAATTTACAAAACTCTTCTTTCACAGAGTTGAGTTTGTGGCTGGCCTAACACACACAGGTGAGTTGGTCATATCTCATCTTTTTTGGTCATATCTCATCTTATTTCTCTTGCCATTTCATGAAAGATGGGCTGTCCTAAGCTACTGTGAACAGATGTGCTCTCCCACTGTCCTAGTTTTAAGCTGCCCAAATATAGTGTATTGCAGCCTGGCCTCTGTTTTGTTCCACACTGTGAAATAGCAGCTCAACTTTTGCTCAGCTTTTGCACAGCCGTGAGCACAGGAAAACTGAGCCTGTACTTTTGTTCTGTTATCTCGGTTAAATTCATCTCTGTGACCAAACTTTGCTCCTTCTGTCTCATTAAAAAGACATGCTTAGATGCAACCTAAACCAGGCCTGTAACAAAGACCTGAGTTAACTTAACTATTTCTGGTAGAAGACTGTTGATTTTTTCTAAGCCAGACCATGTAGAAATTGTATTTTTGGTCAAAAGAATATTTTGCTATTCTGCCACCTCTGAGACAGGGGGTGGGAAACATTCAACAATCCCTGTACTATTTAGGCACTGCTCCAGACACATACCCTTACCTAGGACTCTTACCTGACTGTTGTAGTGTGCATAGAGAGGGAGGAAAGCAAGTCAGGGTAATGTTAATCAAAAGATGATGTCTCTCTCAAGAAAAGTCCAAGCTGGAAATGATGTAGCTAAGGGAGAACAAAAGAAGGATGGACAGTTTTCCACTTGATTGAAGTCTGATTATTGTTGACAGAGATTAAATCATAATTTAACAGGGTTAATTTAAATTGACAAATGTGACTTTTAAACTGAAATAACAGGGGTCTTTGGCTGAATACAATCAGTTAAAGCAACACCATTTAAGTTGAGACTTGTACTCTAATATATTTCTATTATGTAATAAATTACATAAAGTGAATTGCCATAACTACCCTAGGACACAGATAGACCACACTAAATGCAAGTGAAGGAGATATTTTCTCAAGATGTAGTTGTGTCTAAGTCCATATCCATATCTAAAAGCAAACACCATGTACATGGCTCAGCTGAGCTGACACACATTAACATGTTAAGCTTTATTTCTAAACCATATGTCTGAGGTTTCAAAATAAATATTTTCCTGTATGAAGACTCGATTTATACAGTATTTAAGCCAGGTAAATTGCACCAATAGGGTTTAGTGGAGAGCAATGTGGTAGATCATATCAATGAGAATTTCAGATGGTCACACACAGTCAGGTCTGTCAGCTCTTGAACTCTTACAAAAGATCATATGGCTAAAAGCATAATCTGCAGTCAAACTCGGTCCATAATGTATGTAAACTGTATGTACTTTTATATTTGTTTGAACACCTTGTTGCTTTATGTTGCTCCTTGCTGCTTTCTGTTGTACTGCACTCATAGAGTATGATTTATTTTAGCTACTGGGATGTTATGGGGCAGGCAAAGCACAGAGGATTTAGGAGGCTGTAGAAAAGGCTCATCCATTTTGCAAATCAGCCAGGAATAAAACATAATGCATGCAATTTCCTTGTGTTCTTGCATCATCTTCTTCTGATTTACTGAGCTGGGGCAATGGACCTAATATTTAAATATAGGTATTATGATCCCTTTAGACACATCTAAACTTTTTGATGCACATTGCAAGTAATGGGTGGGATATAGAAGGATTAAAATGTAACACTCAGCTGCCTGAAATTGAAGTGGGCAGATGCCTGGTCTTAATTCTACATGCCCTACTTAATCTGTGTGAATATGTGAAAACCCCATTCTTCCAATTCTTGCTGAAAGTCTCTCTTGCTCAGGTTTCACTGAGAGGAATTATCACTGATGACTTTGCTTGAAAACATCTGGCCCAAAGTTTTATGTTAGAGGTGTGTTTTATTATGAAAATATGTTGTCCTCTGGTTTATAACAGGAACTAATAAGCATCGGATATAGCATATGCTTCCTAAGCAAAACAGGTTCCTTTTTGGCATACACAGCCTTTCCCTTCCATCAGTGTCTTAAACACAGAGAGTTTGTAGTCTTTCATTTATTGTACTGGACGAAGCCCACACAGGCTAAAGTACCAGTGAAGTTGTTAAGAGGTGCATGAATTCAGGGGGAAAAAGGGGAGAGAAGAAAAGAAAAGCTGCTTCAGAAGACCTTTTCTTTCAAGTAGTCCCTGTTCCTTGTCAAAAGCTTTTGGATGTATGGCCTGTTCCAAAATCTTTTCGTGGATTTTGCATACAAATTCTGCAGAGAGCAGAGAGAGAGGGGAGGCGGGTCAACCCAGCAGGGCTTAAGATGTTAGGATGAATCTAAAGTTCCATTGAAACATTTCGCCTGTCTAAAATAGGATTTTTATTTTTTCAAACTACAGAGGAATAGATGGATATTAAAAAAATACCTACTGCTTCCTTTTTCTTGTCACTCCGCAAAGAACCTGCATGACCGTAGGTTGACATGTGACAGATAATTAGTTTTGGACAGACTTAAAATATTTGCAATGTGAGTCTAAAAACTTTGCGTGTTTACCCAAACTTCTTTGGTCTAGAAACAAGCTTGACAGAAAAGCTTTATTCTTAGGAGGTTCTTGCCACCACCCAATAGTCAAAGAATCTAAAATGTTGCAAGAATAAAGTGCTGTGTGATGTTTCTGTAATTAGGCTTTTCAGTTTTGTTTGGATTGGGGTCATGCACATCAGCATAGCTCCAATGACTTCAGCTCAGGATCAGCCTCATAAAATTCAAAGGGAAGTTAAAATAAGACAGCATCAGTGTTGTTCAGTCCTTTTTTGTCTTCAAGGAGTGATCACTCTAATTTGGGTTTTGTTTGAGATTTCAGCTGCTTGTGCAGATCATAATTAAACCCCTTGATCCAAGTATATCACAACTTCAGTAAAGTGCTAATCTATATCACCTGAGCCACACTGGCCACATTGGCTATTGGCCACCATGGATTTATCCATATCCCATGACTGTGCCAAGGTTCATTGTGACTTGGTTTCAGTTTTAGTTTGCTAGCTAACCACTCCCAGTTTTGCTTTACATAATTTCTGCAATCAAAAAATTTAATTAATTTGAAAAGAAATATCTTCCTTCATCTTATACTATACTCTGAATGCCATGACTGTAACTTCATACTGAGAACCTTGTTTTCCCAGCTGCTGCACTGTTTGGGAACACCACTGAGGAAAACAGCTGGGGCTTCCCTAGAAGAAACCTATATACACCCAATCTTAGCCACTTGAAGAGAAGATGAACTCTAGACCATGAACATCTTAACTGATGGTGATTGGTGTGTGTTGCAGACAAATATGAACACCATGAAAACAGAGGAAGAAGTGAGATTAGTGAAGGTCTAAGGTAAAGATTTCAAATTTTAAATAAAGTCCTCTGCTACCATACTAGGAATAGTGACACCAAAGGACATCTTTCTCCCTTGTCATGCCAACAGTGCAAACATATCTGTAGCCCCAAAGCCCAGCTCTACTGGGACATGAAGAAGGGGTAAAAACAAACTTTTCTGTGCCCAAAACATGCTGGCAGACTGCTGGCAGGGAATTCCACCTTGGCCTTCCTGCTGACTGTCCTCCTATTGAGCATGTGAGTGCAAAACTGAGGGCACAGTGAAGCTAAATCTGACTGGAGATCAAGAAAATCTAACTTTATCTTGATTCCACATTACTCTCTGGAATGTGGCTTAGCTGAATGTACCTGTGCGATCCTGGGACTGATTTCATATTTGTGGCTGGTTTATTATCTGATTTTGCTTTCTCTCGTAAAAGCTATCCATGCCTTAGTTGCTAATGCTCTTGCTTGGTGACAACATAGCCACAAGGGAAGGCTACCTGGTTTGCTATCAAAATGTAACATAAAAACTGTTACCTTCATTATACGTGTTATATAATGGGGTAGAGGTTTCATCTGGGTAGGGTTCAGTTTAAATATACTTTAAAGTGGTCTTTAAAAGGAACAAACTCCACTGTGAAGCACTATTATAACACCAGGGAGCCCTCATTTTGTGACCAATCCACTCGATGGATGTAAATGTTCAGGTCAGTATTCACAGAAAGCCAAATTCAGGGCTTTGAAAAGAATCTGTGATATCTTTAGTTTATTATTTAATCAGTGAGCCAGTTTCAGGGTTGGTTTTATACTCATGACTGACTGTTGAAAGCCTGAAAGATAATGTTCAGGGATAGCAGAAAGGGAAGCAGGCTGTCATTTCTCCTATGCATTCCCCTGACCCACCACATGCTCAGACAAGGATGAGATAGGCTTATCTGCATTTTGATTCTATTCAGTAGTCATTGTCTTTGGAAATGTGCAAATAAAATAATGAAGACCATGATAAAATAGAGCAGGAAAAATATCTCTCTATTTAAAGCAGCTGTTTGGGTGCCAGCTGCTTAGTAACAAATACATCTTTAATGAAATCAAACAATCCAGCAGAATTTATTGATTGCTAACAATTGTTTTAAATACAGTCTGGTAGGCTGGGCTGTTTGCATCCTTTTTTGTCCAATTAGTTCAGTTGGTTTGAATTAGACATACTTTGCTATTATCTTAAAAAATATGGCTCACTAGACAGTGCATTATTTTCCTCCAGAATAAAGTGTGGGAGAGATGCATAGAATGAAAGATTTTTGACACTATTCCAGCTGTTTAGAGGAAGGCAGCAGTGTGCCTTGTCAAGCTCTTTCACCTCAGCAGCTTCAGTTCAAATCCATCCCGAGATCTTGAATGAAGAGGATATGGTATTCACTCCTTGGAGCCTGTTGAACAGTGGAAAGAACAAGAACTCCTGTGTTTTTGTGGCACTTCAGAGCCAATTTCTGCAAGAGCGATAAGAGAGTCCTGCGGAAACTTAAATCTTAGGGCTGACCTCTGTCTGCCTGTAGTTCTACTCTTGCTAACATCGAGGGGAAATAAATCAGCACTATTGCAAGCTGATAGACTAGATAGCGGAAGAAGTCCTTTCAGCCCTTTTTTCTAGGAACTTGGGAAAATCTGCCATTGACTTCAAGATTGAAGAAGTTCTGCTCCCAGACAAAGGTCTGTTTTCTCACACAATTATATACCAGTCATCAATCATACCAGTACTAGTTGGAAATCTCTAAGCACCAAGTTATTTTCAGTATGCCTGCAGAGCCAGTAAAGTATTCATTATGAGCCTGATCCTTAATGATCCCTGATCATAGGGCTTTTAGATTCAGTAAAGACTGTCGCTAGTTTCCTGGGAATTTTTATTAGGAAAGAATGGTAGACTCAGATCCAAACATGCATGCTGAATGAATTGATGCTGATTTCAGCTCTTTTTTCTCTGCTTCAGTGAGCATGAGAAATAGTATTCTAAGTGTTGGACACACCTCACAGAACCACAGTAGCAAGCTAAGATAACCACTCAAAAGCACATGAAGATAAGAAACAAATGGAATAGATAATTGACTAAAAACACTAATGTGTTTTCTTGAATGATGTGTTTAGACAAACAAGTGCTGGCATATGATATATTGAGCCTAAACGGTAGTTTGAAACTGCAGATGCTCAGGCCTCACACTGTGGGGTAATGCTATCAAAATGTTCATTGTTCTGCCCATTCAACAGCTATCCACAGAAACAGACCTTGTGGCATTACAGCTATTCCAGTGTAAGCATAAGGACTGCTGATACCAAGTGTGGAAAATGGGGCTCATATATACAAATGGAATGGTTCACATGAAACATACTGCCTTATCTGAGACTTGCTATCCTTTCAGAGTGCATTGTGCTTAATTCTGCACCCCTATATTACATTAACTTTTGATCTGTATGTGAGGATGGAAACAGCACATAATATACACCAGAGAGCACCCTGACGCTGCATCAGCAAAACAACTTGTATTATCTTTATATCCAAGATCTGAACCCTTTGCTGTAGATCCATGTATTAATCTGCCTGTGTAGTCAAATATAGAAATCCTTTTCTTCATGAAACACACAAATCCCTGCTTCTTCCAGGCATTTTATCCTAACAGATAGCATGGCTCAAGTTTTTATATTTTTTCTAAAATGAGTGGCAATCTTTTCACTACTACACTACTGGTCAGGATGTTGTGGTAGTTGGGTATAACCATTATATGGGCAAATAAGGTGCACCCAGACCTGTCACCATTGCAGTGAGGTTGGAACAGTGGGACAACTTAGTATACCTCCACCTATTGCTCCTCAACAAAATTCCAGCATGTCTTTCAGCAAATTAACTGTGATGAGAAAGCAGCCACTTACCAGGTACAGCTTTTGCTTAGCAGTTAGCTGACACTGCAAATCAGTAAGACTACTAAAACCACCAGCCAATATCAGCACCTAAAAAGTCATTGGCTATTGGTTTTGATATGCTTTTTAAAGGCTGTGCAGAGCAGAAAATCATCTATTAAAATATATACTACCAGTGAGGAAAGTCTTTTTCACAACATGAGCTGATATTCACAAGAAGGAATAGCTTTCCATGGGCTAAAGGTGTTCCTACTTTTGCATGTGCCTTCTCTTTCTTTCAGATGGAAGGATTCCCCAGAGATGTTGCTTTTTTTAAGATGTATTCTTGTCCTGGCTTTCACTGTATGGGATTTGTGGCTACTATGAGATCAGCTGGCATGTCACTGCATGGTGGCAGGAACCTCTGAGAAGGTGAGGGTGCCCAGGTGTGAGTGAAAAACTTTTTGACCATCTCCTATATCACAGTGGTAAAAGAAACCTTTGCAGCTAATGCTTGATAGAACTACATTTTATATTCCAGCAATCTAATTTCAATAGTTGAGTGACTTGTAAGAATATACACTGCATCATGGTGTTTGTTCACTGGTACTTCACCTCCATTCAGTGGCAGGTCCTTTGATAGATTTTCAGAAGCAGTTTTGACTACAGAAGAGGCAAAGAATGAGTGTTCTGGCCTCCTTGATCCAGGTGCTATATAAACACTTGGTTTTAGGTAAATGTTGAGTTCCAGTTTGTACACATTAACGAGATGAAAGTTGGAGTGGGAAACAAAGGCTAAAGAAGACTAAATTTCTTTTCAGACTCCTATATAGAAGGGATGCAGAGTCCCTTTTGAGTCTCAGAACTAGTAGCTCAAAGGCATCTCTGAGGATCAGTTCTAAATTTTGTATAAGATCTTATATTTGGTTGTCACCTTATCACTAATGCCAACATATAACCCTGTAGATAACAAAAGCCTTCTCTAAACAGTTTAGAATAGCTGGAAAACTATTGTGAAGACACTCCAGAATTGAAAGATGTAGCAAAATTAAGACTTTCACTATTTGAAAGACTGAATGGATTGATTGATTTAATATTTCAAATTCCCTTGATACAGAAATATAAAATAGTGGCCATAGATCAACATATCTTAAAGTAATATTATTTTTATTCCATAACCCAAGGAACTGAACTACAGTTGAATCCTTGCTGTGCTATATCTTGGATGTAAACATATTCTTACTCCTACACAAGCCAAAATCAGAAAATATTTATTTTCCATTCTACCAATTTATTTGAAAATGAATGCAAATTAAAATTTTTACTGATTTGCTGGTAGTACATTTGTCACCTGCTCTCCAGTTGAATAGAGAAAACAGCTAATCTGACCTTGGGCAAACCAGCTGCATCTTGGTAGCACTCATCTTTTGTGAGAAGAATCCAAATAGCAAAGTCCAGTAAATGCATAGGAAAAAGGCCCAAATATATAGAAAATACAGTGGTGGAAGCAGTCTGATAGAGTGCATATTTCTGTAACTTACACAACATAGCTTCTCTTGAAGAAGAAACTCAGCTAGATAAAAGAAAAAATTCCCTAAAGATGCCTGTTTCTCTCAATTGACACTAAAATGTACATGGGTAACTGGCTCAGGTGTCTACACTGCAGATCTTTAAAGTTAGATGAGATAAACCCCGGGACACATGGCCTGTCTCAGGTCACAGCAGAGCTCTCTGGTAGGATAAGGAGAGACACAGATCTGTAGTTCAGCTTCTCACCAAGAACCATGAAATTGTCCTTCTGTGCTTTTAGGAACATAATTTTATATTATTTTCATCACCTGGAGAAAGGGCCAAACTGAGCTCCTATTTGCTTGTCTTTAGCCGTAGGGATCCTGACTTCCCTTTCATGAGAGACAAATCCAGGAAGATCTCCAGCTTTCTTCTTTCCCCTTTCCTGGATGTTTCCTTCAGTGCTAATCCAAAAAACTGTGATGAAAGGAGAAGAGTGAGCTAGAGAAAGATAAATGCTTTTAGAAGTGTTTTTGACACGACAGCCACAAAGAGATTTTTCTATCTCAGGTGTGTGGGCATAGATTCTAATCAGAGAGGTTTCACATTCCATAAATGTATGACTTCAAGTGATGCCATCTTATATTAGAAGTGGTTTTGTCACTTGGTGGGAAGTCCCCTGCTCCAGATTTCCTACATTATTTTTTTACTTAATTCTCTGCATTGGTCATTCCCCCAAGCACATTTGTTTCAGAGTCATAGAATGGAAAGGACCTCTAAAGATCATCCAGTTCCAGCCCTCCAGCTGTGGGCCTGGGCCTTTTGCACTAGGATCTGATTACTCAAAACCCTGTCCAGCCTGAACTTTTTCCTTATCTTCTGCTGAGATGCCCTTATAATTTCCATGGCACAAAATTCTCCTCAAAGCTGGCTAACATGGCAATCAGGAGACTCTAGAAAAATGAAAATAGAAAAGTCCTTGATTGCCATTGGGACATTATTATATTAAGAGGACTTTGTATATTTTTATATTACTTTTTTCATCTTCAATGAGATATCTGGAAACTGCTGTTACAACTTTTTGCCATATCCCATCAGTGCAGTAGACATGCATCCCAGTGTTTTTTAATAATTTTTATCACTGCCTAAAATGATTTAAAAGAACTGATGAGTAGTTTCAGATGGATTGGCTTATAGCACACTGGCTAAGGCTGGAAAGTGACAGAGGGTTTAAGTCCTTCCTATCTTTTTGTTTTTTTCTTTTCAACATGTGATATGAAAAGAAAAGAAGCAAGCATGTTTCATTTTATGTGTTCAGGCATGTAACAGCTAGTCAGGCACATGAGATTGGGCATTTATAAAACCAGATGTCTCTTGTAAAAATCAGGTCCAAGTATTTTATCCAAATTCTTATGAAATTCTCTCAGTTTGTCTACTTAAGAACACTTAGCATTGCAAATTCACAGGAATAAAATTCAGTCTGGCTTCAAAACCTTGCAATGTAATTAACTGAGACTTTATAAAAAAACATAATTTGCAAGCCAGCACACTATTAACATATTAATACTCTGACCCTTTCTGTATGAGGCTCATGAATTCAGTTGTGCTACATCTATAGGATGCTGTGACAGAAGTAGAAAAGTGAGGTAATGTAGCTCAATTACACCAATCAAAAGGTTGCTGTGTTCAAAGACAAGGATTAGTGTTAATAATTTTTCTCCAGGGAAGAAAATGCTCGATCCAGGTTCCTTTAGGGCCTGTAGATCCTTGTCAGGATGCAGAAGGGAAAGAACTCACATAACTAGGTCATTTCAGTTCCTTTTGTTTGGCAAGGCCTATGAGATAAAACCTTAGGAAAAAGGCTTTTCTCCATAATTGTTATTTTGTTATCATTGACTACATTTACTAGGGTTGTATAAATACATTGGTAAATAGATATTGCTTAAACCTTTAAAAATTGTCATTAAAAACACATAAGCATTCTTCAATATTTGTTCAAGACTCTCAAATAACATTTATTATTATACAATGAAACAATAATTAGAGACAGTGCATAAAATGCACAGGTATTATTGCATTTCTCTTTGTATATGCTATTTTTAAATTGTTTGCTGTGTTGCAGTAACACAATGCACCTGAAACTGGAATGATACATCTTAGACATACTATTCACATTTGAAATGGAAATAAATATATCTGCAGTGAGTTTATAACAAGTTTACCTCCCTTTTTCATCATTACAATAATTTTCTTACATTAAAGAGGTGCAAGCAGAATATGATATGCATGTGTAGAACTTGCAGCTCCAGCAGATGAACAGTTCTTGTAAGTTTGATGTCACTGATGACTTTTAAGGAGGCTAATAAAGGGCAAAATCAGAGAGGAATGCATCCAAGGCTGATTAAGCTTAATCGGGCAGCTGTCAAAGATAGTAAAGGCTCTTGTCAGTGCCCATGTAGCTCCTGCCACAAGCCCAGGAGAGTGATACCCCAATTTGTCCATCTCCAAATATTTTTTCCCATCTGCTCTCATTAAAAAATTTACTGATACTATTGTGATGGGTTTGCTGTTTTTTACTGGAAGCTCTGTCTTACATAAGGCAAGTATTTGAATTAGGGCAAAATATGGTGGTAGATAATGGAAAGGAGGAATGTGGAGGTACCGTCTGTTAAGCCTATTTATATTCTGATATATTATTAACACTTGTCTTGGATTTCTTTGAAATTTCGGGACTGAAACTCAGTCCTTGATAAGTCAATGACAAAACTGTTTCTGTGTCGCTAAGATCTTCCTCTGATAACAAGTCACAGGGAGGGGAGTACAAGGCAGATTCCTGTGCTTTTGTGTTCACTATGTGCCTGGTAATTCTTAACTTCAATCAGATAGTGTTGGGTCACATTATAAGCTTGTCACATGCAAATATTTCCATTCTTTGGTGTACCACCATTTTCAGTTATTTTGAATTCTTTAGGTGAATAGAGTGGCCATTATGACTTTGAAAGAGATTGCTGAAATGTATGCTGTACTATTTCTCCATTAACAACACAATTATTTGGGAAGAAATTTTTTGTCCACTAGTATATGTATATAGGTAAAATAAATAATTCATGCAAAACATGCTGTGCATATTGTGTTTTTCTCCAGTTATTGCCAGAATGTGTTATTAACATGCTTAGCCTTCTATAGTGGTTTCATTTTTCATGTATTTTCTACATACTTCTAGTTTCCTTATCCTTATGAAGTTCCTAACTCCTAAATAAAATATGTCACATTGAAATGTTTTATGGGAATTAAAGCCATAAAAATTAGGTCTTTGGGGGTATGGGTTTAAATGGCTTCCTGGCTTCTTAGGTGTGTGATTTTTCTCTTATTCACTATGGATTTGTGTTGTTAACAAGGTAGAAAGAAAAGTGATATTTTTGTTTAAAAAATAAGAATTGTGGGGTTTTTTTTCCTTACACAAAATAAACAAAATCAATGCTTTGAAATGCTTTCAAATTTTGTGCATTATAAAATGTTCTTGTTTAATTGCCATGTTTTGATTAAATCAGATTGCTTGTTTTCCTACTTTAACTTATTTTTAATCACAATGCAATACTAATTCTAGATGATGGCTAAGAGTAGTGGTCAAAATGGAATTTTCCAATTTTATTGTAATGCATCATTATATTTTTTAGGGGACACTTCCTCACATTAGACATGTTTCACAGAATTTGTCTCTCATGAATTCTCATTTCCTATAAGAAATATGTAGCATCAAGTAATTTACAAGAGCTCTGACAATAGTTTATTTTTCTACAAAGTATTTTGTCACTACTGATTTTTACCAATGAAAAGGAGAGACAATTCAAGTAATACTAATTCTTTATATGAAGCACTGTGTGGAAATATTCAAAAGAACAGTCCAGCCCTGTGAAAAATGTATTTGCAACAATTTTTTTCTCTCTCTGAGTTTTCAGTGGATTTTGTTCATTTTTAGAGTTTTGTAGCTCAGTTTTTCAGAAGAGCAAATTTTAGAGATGATTAGCTGATATACATTTTATGGGGTTTGTATTTATTTGTATACCAAGTACCTCAAATCTCTGACTTCATGTATTCCAGTTCCTCAGAATCAGAGCTTGCAAGTACATAGATTTGCCTGGCTAGATTTAAATCTTGTTTTGGTCTTGGGATTTATGCAGTTGTAGGCAGGGTATCGAGTCTGATTTGCTTTTTGAAATAGACCTCTGTCACTAATTTCTGGTATAAGAGGAAGCCAGAAGACTTATTCAAATGGTTACACTCCTCTTTTCAAAAATAATAAGTAAAAAAAAAAAAATCTCAGACTTCAAGAAAAAGGGTGATCACTTTGACAGTTATAAATATATCACAAACTATGGTCACTTGTAGAGTAGAGTTTTATTTTCCAGTCTTATCCAGTGACATTCATCTAGCCTAACATGGATGTCTAAAATGTGTTTCTGAGCCAATCAATACAAGCTTTCTTTACAGTCAAGAGAATGAAACAGGTATTTTTCTGAGCAGTGTATCTCATTTTATTATCTCTGAAATAAGTCCAATGACTCATGTCTTAAAAGTTCTTATAAACTTCTACTGATAGAATGGACTCTAGGCTGACTATCTTAGAGATAAATATTCTCTTTGTGGCTGATGCTGGGTGAGATGAATCCTGCACTCTTCATCTACCCACAAGAATTACGAACTTTTTGACTTACAAAAATGTGCTGACATATCTTGCTCTATTTTAAGCATATTTAAGAAACTGAGCAATGTTTCTCTAGGTCTGTCAAAAACTATTAATAGACATCATCAAAGAGGGGTGGTTTATGTTTAGTTTCATCAGCACAGATTCATTTTGTGCTTGAAGCAGTTTTGAGCACTTCTGTTCAAGGCTACACAATGAGGTCATGAGAAGGGGAGAAAGAAAACCCTGAATTCATTTCCCCTTGTTCATTTTGAAGAGGGTGTGAAATTGTGCTAATATCATTCCAATAAAATCAATCGCTTTCAGTATTCTCAACCTAAGAAACAATTTTGCCATTTGCCTCCATGTAAGACTGCATCTCTCAGCTTATTACCAGCAGTGTGTAAAAGACACAGATGCAAACTTATCAAAGACTAACCAAGACAGGACATCTCTGATCCCTTGATTCCCTTAGGGGAACTTCTTCCACCTAATGCTGTGCAAGCTAGTTATTTTTTCAAGCTCTCTGGAGGCTTCTGAAATTTATTTCCAAAGGTGTCTATTCATAACATGTTGCTTTTTTTATACTGTTTTGCATTTATTTATAAAGTGGAATTTATGCTTTTTTTTTTAATCTTGTGTGCATGAGATATTTCTTTCCTCTTGATATTCCCCTACTGCAAGATAACCCCTTATGAAGGGTGAAAGATGCACTCATTTTTCAAATTTTCTACTGTTTCTCATGGAGGATAAATGTGTGCTGACTCACTTATTTAGCAGAAAATTTAGTTTAAAATCTTCTGATTTCTGCAGTATATAACCATACCTCCATCTCAAAGGAAATCTAGTTTCAAGAGAGCCTTTTTCAGACATTAGTTTCACAGAAGCATAGTTTTCAAGTAAGCTAACTCTTATTGACTAAAAAATTTCAGAGCCACCTAGTAGTACATCAATGGCTAAGCCAATAAAAACAAATAGCATTGTAACTGATCACACACATAGGCAGATTCTTAATGGGTATATATCATCTTTGGTTCATTAATCTCAATGAAGCTAAATGGATTTTACATCAGCCCCAGATCTAACTTTAATGTGTGAATCTGTTAAAAAAAAAAAACCAAACCAAAACACAAAAAACACAGTTATTGAGAGATCAGAATTTGTAACATTTTTAATGTCTGTTTTGCAGAGTCTGAGTACTGCTGTGTGAAGGAATCCTGCCCTGACTAAAAGTATTTCTGACACTTCCTGACACCCTAAATTCTTCAGGAGGAAGAAAAAAAACGTAATCTTTTCTCATCAGACTTTCTTGGATCTGTCTTCATTTTGGTTTAAAGTTCTTTGAGGGTCTGTGAAAGTTGCTACACAAATAGTTCTTAAGACAGAAATGTTGTTTTGCTGTATCAGAGAATAGTAGCTACACAGGATGTGAGTTTTGAAAACAACAGCCACAAAATAAGGGGTAAAGCTAGCAAAAAATCTGGGCTGTAAATTATTGTAAGGGAATAGAGATTGAGTCTTCAATTTTTCTACTAGACACCTCAATGCCTTGCTTCAGGACTGAGCCCTTGTCAAATCTTTGGATTATTGTAGAAGTATAGGCTGTACCCAAATCTCATTGTTGCTTCTGATGAAAAAAGCATTATGGACAGTCTAGGTTTTGAGGTGATACAGTTCAGCACATGTCTTTTCTCTAGAATATGTGACTGCTTAAAATCTCAGCCAAGAAATTTCAGTGTTGAATAAAAAAAAAAGAATAAATAAATATTCCGACAAAACTGAATGAAAACAACATATAAACAGACTTTGAAGTGGAGAAGTAAATCTTATTATTTAGATGAAACATCACCAGCCCTTCAAACTATTCATAAAATAGCATTCTGATGAGTCAGACACAGCTCAAAATAAACTGAGAAAAGCAATGTGTAATAATTCTTGAAAATGTTCCTTCTACTTCCTTGCCTTAGTTAAATTATCATTGACACAAACAACTGCATAACTTATGGGTGAAATTGTCTTCTTTTGTAGCTAGTGTGCTCAGGAAAAAATAATGTATTTAATCTTTAGCTTCACAGGTGGCTAATACTGAGACAATATTTCTGTGATGAGACTGCCTTTAATAGTGTGTTCCCTTGTTTGTATTATATACTTGTGATATTATTAGTGTAGTTTTTGTATCTGTGTATTGAACATGTCAGAGTATATGTCCAGCAAAATCAATGTAGATGGTGTTAATGAAGTCAGGCACAAGGTGCTTGCATATGTGACATACTCACTGTAACACTCAACACTCATGTTCCAAATTAGTGGCCAAGGCAAAAAGCTCAACACAAATTTTGTTTGTTCTTTATATCTACTCACAATAATGATTGAAAAATACTGCAGTTAATAACTTTATTAATTTTCTGCTTGTTTTTATTTGTGTGAAGTGAGGTTTAAGATTTACTTAACTTATCCATCAGACAGGAAATTATCATTTCTGATTCTGGGCACTTCTAAAATTGAGATAAAGTCCAGAACCTGTCTTGCCATTGTAATATAGTGAACTAGATGTAAAGTAGAATAAACGGGTGACACGGAAATGCAAACAATTTCTGCTAATCACAAGCCTTGATATCCCTCCTGTATCCTGTATGAAATTATATTCTGATGCCTAGACATTTTAGAGATCCTTCTCCAAGGAGCATGCTAACAAGTATGCAGCTCAGATTAAACAGGGCAGTACTCAGACCTGTGTTCTGGCACTATTTGTTTTATGTAGAGAGATGCAAACATTATAAGCTGGGCTGGGTTTTCCTGGGCCCAATGGAAAAGTAGATTCAGAAAAACTAAGAAGACTGCATTTCTCATGGGTCCAGGATGATTAACTAAAGGGGAGAGCTGTAGGATGGAGAAAGCTACATTTCAAGGAATGTGCAACCTTCCTTCCCACTGGATACACACTGGAGGTCTTGATGGTTCCTTCTGGTCAGCATGTGCTTCCAAAGGCTTCGGAACAAGGAGAGATAGTGATTATTGCAAGTGAGTCTGATATATTTTTGGGTGAAAAAAATTCTCAATTCAAAATAGCCTGAGAAAGGTTGGATGGCCCAGTGGGAGATCACCAGCAGTCCATATGACAGTATTTACTAGTTAAGCTATATGGGGGGCTTTTGTGCAGTTACGAAAATTTACCAAGGTCACTATCTCTCTTGCATGATGGGCAGTACCAGTTTATTTCCAGGAAAGTATATGAAGTCTGTAGATAACATTTTGCTGCTTTAATTTTTTGATTATTTATTATTGCATTTTGTTTGGGAGTGGCATTAGCAGATGACTCAGGAGTGTGCTAAAGCCATATGGTTTCATGTTTGTTTTTGAAGACAGGTACTCAAGGGATCCCCTGCTCTTCTACTACTGAGAATGAGGAATGTGCACTGTGAGCACTTAAGTGTTCTGGTCAGCTACATCAGCTCTTGCAGTATCTGTGAAAATCTAGGAAAGTTTCTATACTTTCCTTACAAGATGAAATCATAAAAGTTCCAGGAAGAGAACAGAGCTGACCCATAGAAAGGACTTATCAGAGACCTTTTCACTTTTTCTAACACTGAAATTCACATATTTTGAAATACCATTATAATGCTTTATCCACAGGAAAAAAATACAACGTAGATTAATATGAGGTGGAAAGCATGTATAGCTGAGAATGACAGTTGGCTGCAATTAAATTATGACATATGAATAGTCACTTCAGAGAAAACTGTGGGATCAATGGCAGAGGATGTCCAAGGACTAATCTCATCTTCTTCTAAAGATGTGACCTCACACATTAAAGAATCTTTAACACCATGCTATGATATTATTAACTCAGGTGAGTGTCAGTGAATAACAGCAGTTTAGAGGGCTTTTCTTTGGCTTTCTCTAATAAAACAGCTGACCTGACTTACTCAATTAAAGAACCTCTGCCAAGAGATGAGCCTTGGTTAGATGAACCTTGAAGGAAAATATATCACAGAAAAGAATATAAAATACTTTACGTAGACCATTGTTAGAAACTATTCTATTTTTATTTTGCATTTTGTCTTATGTTTAGTTACTTACATGCTGGTGTGTCCAACACACAAGGATCACTTCAAATTGTCTTTTTCCTGTTAGCATCAAAACCATGCGAAAAAAAAAAAACCCAGAAAGCCACAGACCACCACCACCAAAAAACAAAACCCTGGTTTTGTTGAGCCTCTATTTTACGTCAGTTGCAGAAAGGAAGGTGCTAGACCCATAGAAAAAATCCTCCTCCCACTGCAGACTCAAATTTGAACAAATACAAGCCTTCCCTATTTTGAGTCATTGTCAAATGAGACCTACAGAATGAAAGTACAAGAATGAACTGTATGAGATCTAGACTGCTTTCAATATGTATGGAGTTTTCAAGTCCACAGCTTTCAATTCTCTTTTCTATCTGCAATCCACACCAGGTTTTAGCAGCCTTCCTGGAGGAGGTAGAAAAGGAAAAAAAGAGGGAAGCAGTTTTCTCTATGAGTGGTTTCTGTTAGCACCTGTTTGCATTGCTATTCACTGAAAATGGTGGAGGGCAAATGTGAATTGAAGCCTCATCTGGATTTCTGCAGAAGAACTGGAGGAAAAGGCTATGAAGAAGTTGCAGTAGTTGCAATGTCTGACATGTAGAACTCCAGAAAAGAAAATGAAAAATATTTGCTCTGTAGTATGAAATCTAGCTGCTGTGTGCTACAGTGCATAATACAAGCGTGCAAATCTTATTAGAAACAAATGAAGTCTAAAATATATATGGAAATGAAATATAAAATATATATAGCTGAAGAACTTTGGGCATTTGGAGAAGCAAACAGTGCTCTAGTTCTTGCTTTAGGTTGTATTCAGATTTGTCTGTCTATTATGTGCAGATTTTTCCTTTTATTCTTGCCCCCAGTTTTTCTTCCAGGGCTTTTTCTTTGTTTGTTAGAGCTTAGTGAATATGGACAGTTTGTTCTTTTTCCTGCTTACTTACAGAATGGAGGAGCTGCCCCAGCAAAAAATCTTATCTCTTTCATGGTCTTAAATTACTGAGCAAATCATTCTCCCCCAACAGAGAAATTTTTACTCCACCTTTCAGTTTCAAGACATCTGGAAATCCTGCCCTGCTAGCAAGTTAGGAAGGGCAAGCATAGATCACATAAAAGTTTCCAGTAGGAAGTTTTATTAAAATTGTGTTTAACTCCTTGCCTCATGTCTGACACCAATCTCAGATTCTTGAAAAAGGATTTAGCAAGGGACAAAAAACCACAGCCAAAGTGATTCTGTTTGAATGAATTTTAGGTGCCAAAGCTTTTTCTCCCATCCCAAGATCCTGATCAGTCCAAGTACTTGTCTACATTGAAAGTACACAAGTGCATTCACACACTTACACATATCAAATGTGTTACTGGATAAAATCACCAGCCAACAGAGACCAGAGCTATAAAGAAGATCAGGGCTGAGAAGCAACCTGGGAATTCATGGACCTCTCCTCTACAGACTGAGCAGGGAGACCAGATATTTTCAACCTCAGTGGCTCACCCCATTAAGCAAGGGTGAGATCTCTGCAATAGGGCAGTGAGAGTGAAAAGGAAGAAAATGGAATAGTTAACTATGGGGGAATGGGTGGAAGAAGCTGCTTAATGCAGGGACAAGCAGGCCAATGTTTTTGGAAGTCTTTCAGTGTGAGCCACTTGTCTGTGCCTGTCAATGAATAAATAAACTGCAAGTTTTTAAAGGATGACTAACCTAGACTGAATATCTAAAAGCTACTTAAAATTTTAACTTTAATGAGCACTTTAAAAATGTATCTTTATGATACTAAAACTAATATACATGTTTTTAAGGGGAAAAATTATAAGATGATGTTCTTTATATTTATGCTGTCACTCATGCTTTGACTCTGATCACTTATCTGGATAATTAAGCAGTATCACTGAGGAACCAGATACCAGAAATCTGATATTAATCCATCCCTCCTAATAGTAACGCAAAGCCACTGGGGTGGAAAGCAGCCTAGTCTTCCTAATCCCCTTTTACCAACATTTCAGCATCAGCATATCTCATTTATTTTCAAAAGTGGTTCAAGACACACTATCGCTGGCTTAAGTCTAATTTAGGCTTTAAATCAAAATATATTAAGAAATGCAAAAATAGTCAAGATTACCAAGATTTCTTGAGGGAATGATTCACAACCAGCTCATGTCCCTCTGACAGGAACTGGGGACAGCTAAATGATTGTTGCATGTCTGCATTGCTTTAAGGTACATCACTTTCCTTTGAATTAAAAGAAGGCAGGATTACAGTGGAGACCTTGAGATCCCACTGCCATACTTATCAGGTATGTGTTAATGATAGTCTGAGCAACTTCTACAGACATAATTCACCTGCCAGTACTGAGGAGTCCAAGGCTATTCTGTTCTCTCTCTTGTGTGAATGTGTGAGTGTTTATGTCAGCCTTGTTGTCCCCTTCAGAGTATTCTTGGCTCCTCAGAGTATTTTTGAGCTCAGTTTCAAGACTGTCCTAAAGCCCTCGTTAGTCACTCTTACTCCCATTATCCCCTTGTGCTTTTTGGGGTGGTTTGACTTGAACCCAGCATGAATACACTTTGACATGTTTCACAGCAGTAAAGGTAGTGGGTAATGGTCAGAATAGGAAAGCTGCACACCTCACCCTTCCCTGCCTCCTCTATGCAAACCAACCTGAAATAGATGAACAACACACACCCAGACTGAATATCATCCTCAGGCTGTGCTCATGGTGCAAAAGCACAACCCCATCTTGATGACGTGAGTTTGGGCTCTGCTCCTGGCTTGTGATGTGAGGCAGGTCCAGCTGTCTCACTTTCTATGGCAAGCTCATCCATCAGCCCTAGTCTCAATTGGCTGAAGCTGGTGCTGGGCAGTTGCTTCTAAAGGCTGACAAGCTACAGATATTGGTGTATTTGAATCATGAAGGGCAACTTTGATCTCGATAGTTATCTAACTACAGGTTGTATACTGTTTACTGTCAAATAATTTTATTAGCTACTGCTGACATCCCCCTGTGCATATTGAAGCTGTAATACTTTAAACTCACAGTAGAAAAACTAAATATATTATGACAAAAACAATAGAAACCAAGCTTAGTCATCTACTTTAGCCCCAAGGTGATACCTTCCAGTTCCTGAGGGTCTTGAGGAGGAACTGAGAAGACGTTTGAGTCCATTAACCTTGCCTACTAACAAAGTTTTCAAAGACAGTGTAATGGGGACAGAGTCCATGTGTTGTCATAGTGAAAGTATGAGGCACTTTCACTTGTTTTTGTGGCTCTACCATCAGAGACAGACACACTTCAGTGCAGGAGCCTTCAGGAAACTGCTGGTTTCCCATGTATATTTTATTAAGCGTTAGTGCCACCAAACACTGTGCAGATGGGGGAATCTATCACTTTATAAAATAATTAGTCTGCTATTTCCATGACAAGAAGAAACAGCAGCATGTAGGCAGCAAACTGTGGTGATGCTTTTACCTTCCTCATCGTTTTTGTATTTTTACCAAAACAGGAAAATATTTTTACAGGATAGGCCAATAGTGCCACTGGAATTGAATTAGAGCATCCTTAATTAATATGTCAGAATATGAGAAATGATGAAAATATGTATAATTAAATTCTGCACTAAAAACAGAATTATAATATGTGACTAAAATAGATCAGGGTATTTTTTATGTGTGTGCTTTTCATTTTTTTCCCTTATATTTTTATTTTAATTAAAAAAAAAAAAAAAAAGAGTTCTGCTATCTTTGCACTTCATCTTGATTAGCTATTACGTGCCTGGCTAAGAGATGGGTCACCCCAAAAATTACATACTATCTGTGAAAATGAAAAGAATTTTCCCAGTTCTGTGAGTATAGTGTTATTTGCAGGCTAATATACAGTAGTAATAGCTTGGCACTGTGGAAACCTACATTGTCGATAATAAGAAGCTGTTTGAGGCAGGTGCTTTAAAGAGAAAACTTCTTACATAAATTAAATACCTATTTTCAACTACATGGCTCCAATTTTCAAAGGCAGTGAGTGATTCTGGGTATTCTAGTTTTCCAGGGCTCAAAATCAGAAGGTCTGATTTTCTAATTTTCAGTGTTTATGGAAGATCCAACTTCATTAAAATGTCTGAGTGCCTCTTTTCTTCCCCTGTCACTCAAGAGTTCAATCAAATAGGTCAGTTTTGATGGTAGGTCACACCTATGCAGTGAGTAACTTCACAGACTATTTTACATTAGACATTTTTACTCTGTTAATCTCTTCTTGTTGTGCATGTGTTGTACTTTTTTTAGTTTAAGGGAAATATTTTAAACTGAAAATTTCTTTTTGTCTCTATGGAAGATTTACAAGCACTTATGTGAAAATTAATTGTAAACTAAAATTGATGTAAAAATATGTGGACGTGCAACTGATCTGTATGAAACAAACAAGAGACCTTCCTTTAAAAATCCCATCTGGTACCAGTAAAGCATTATTTATTTAATTATTTGATATATCAGTCATATAAATCTCCCACTTCTTTTGCAATTTGTCTTAGCAAAAGTTGCCATTCTACATCCCACTCAGATCCTCAAAAGATTTCAAAATCCTGAACCCAGCCTGGATACCAGCATTATAAGGGGAAATGTTCAGATGCATCCAGTGGCAACAGAAGACCCATAAAGTACATATAATGAAGAAGTAATTGTAGGAAATTGAGTTTTCTGCTCTTCTTCTTTCCTAGCATTCAGCTCTTCAAAGAGATAGCAAATATTCTATTGGTTAACATTTAACCCAAACTAATAGGTCCAGTCTCACAGACTCAAATAAATCATAATGTCTTTTCAATTAGTTTGCGCTTTTGCTCGCTGATGTCCTGAATAATTAGGAAAACAATTCACATTTCACTAGGAGATAATATGAAGTGTTATTCCTGTGATAATTACTAAGCTGCAGTTCAGTTTCCCTGACTCCCACCAGGTCACCAGGGCACAAAAGAGGACACCATGAGAGCATTAATGAGCTCTCATTGAAGATGTTAAAAAGCTTGTATTGATCTGTTTGTCCAAGAAGGAGATATTTAAGCCTTTCTGCTGAGGGCAGGAGAGACAGAGATTCATATCACAAAGCCTTTTATCCAACCCCTTCTGTTTCTATCTTCAATATTGCCCAGTCTCAGCATGTCTGGTTCTGGAGGTCATACTTTTAAACTTTCACAACATTTTTTTTTTCTTTTTCTCTTTCTTCTTTTTTTTTTTTTTTGTTAAAATAAAAAAGGAAAGGAAAGAGAGATAATATACAGTGTACACTTAACCTTTACTACAGGGATCCCTTTACACAGCTAGATATTTCTGAGAACAAGCTGCAGTGTAGTAAGATCTCCATTCTCACTATATACCACTAACACACATCTCAATTAAATTAAGGACACTCCAGACAATGCAAGGTCTGACTCAGTGCAAATTTTTGTTCATATTTTGAAAGTGGATCAAATCAAATCACTTTTGGTGGAGGTAGATCAGACTTTTTTTCTCCAACATCACTGTCTTTTTATGAACTTCTGCACTTGCTATTTCTGGCTGGAAGCAGAAGTGGAAGGCTACAAAATCTCCAGTTCTTGTGGTATCTTCAGAGGAGATTCCTTTCTGCAGGCAGGGGAGGCAAATCTTGTCCTGCTTTCAACTCTCTGCATTGTTATGATATATTGCAGCTGTAAACTAGTTCTCGGTACACTTTACTACTCATCAATTTTGTCTGCTTTCTTTTAAATGCCACAATGAGCTGTCAGTGAGCATTTGCAGCCTGTCTGGCACAGAGTATAGGAAAAAAGGTTAATGTAACTGTAAAAGCTGTATTTTCTTTGTTTATATTTGTCACCTGAACCAGCTGATGAGGTTATATCTCTCTTTTCACTACATCTGATTCACATTCATCTTGTTATGAACAACTCAGTGAGGCCACTTGTGTGGGTCTATTGTAAAAGGTTACTGAAGAAGCATTGGGATCTTTCATGGACATTATTAAGGAGATGTTCAGTATGTGCTTCTTTCTTAACATACAGCTAAGGCCATTATAGCTGAAAATACCTCACTGTTAGTTTTAATCATCTAGATTAATGCAATGATAGGAGTCTGACAGAAGGACTGGTAAGAAAGAACTTCCCAGGATATTAGATAAGGCCACGCCATCTTAAGGCTGTAATTAGGGTATAAGATCAGAGCTCCATCCTTCCCAACTTGCTATCCTCCTCAGTCTTAAGTAACTTGAATATTATGGCCTTATAACTATACTAAGATACTTATACTAGTATACTTACACTAAGATGCATTTTTTCTGAGAATAGATTTCATAGCCTACTACTTCAGAATGAATGAAAATACAAATCACACTCCCAGTGGCATGAAGCAGTAATCACCACTTCAGGGATGGAACTGGCAAGAGACCCTGTGCAACTCTGACACATGTGGTAACCGCTTAAAAAAGATATGAGGGAAAGATTCAGGAACAAATAAAATTGGACATGGATAGGAAGTAATGACCCTTGAGTGACAACTGAGGTGATGTGGATGAATATTAAATGTGAAGGATCTGAATTATTCATTGAAGGTTCAAGGTAAAAGGGTTAACCTGATAACATCCTCTCACTGACACCTCACTCAGGGTAGAAATCCCAATTCTGTGATGCTTTTCAAACTTGGAGTCCCTCTGTGCACAGGGAGAGTTAAGCTGGTGGTGTTGCTCCTTCCTACTGTTGGTAATTCATAGTGGACAAAGGTCATCTTGTGAGTGCTGGTAACTTTGCCACAAGCTGTACAGCTGCAGTAATATTCAGCCTCTGGGCTGTCATGGAGGCAGGCTGGGGGCAGGTTGGAAAATGTATCAGAAGTAATGTGGCCAGCAGGATCAGGCAAAAGTTTGTGTCTTTGTACTTGGCACTGGTGAGGCCACACCTTGAATACTGCGTCCATTTCTGAGCCCATTGCTTGAAGAAAGGCATTGAGGTGCTGGGGCATGTCTAGGGAATGGCAATGGAGCTGGTGAAGGATCTAGAGAGTGTCATATAAGGAGCATCTGAGGGAGTTGTGGGTGTTAAGACTAGAGGAAAGGAGGATCAAGGGGAGCATTATCACTCTATCCAACTGCCTGAAATGAAGCAAGGTGGGGATGGGTCTCTTCTCCCAGTCAGCCAGCGACAGGACAAGATGACATAGCCACAAGCTGCACTGAGGAGGTTCAGGCTGGACATTGGGATGAGCTTCTTCATGGAAAAGGTTGTTAAATATTGGAATTTACTGCCCAGGGAGATGACGGAGTCACCACCCCCAGAGATGTTCAAGTGATGAGTAGGCTTGGCACTTAGAGCCATGGTCTAGCTGACAAAGTGGTAATCACTTGACGGCTGGGCTCAATTTCAGGTGTCTTTTCCAGCCTAAATGAGTCTGTGATTTTGTGGAGCTAATAGAGCCCTCCAGCTGTTAAGACACATGTCCACACTGCCTGACACTATGCATGTTGTGTGCTCACCTGCCTGACATGACAATCCCTTATTGTCCATCCTACTCCATTTACGATTACATGGTATCAGAGGGAGATGAAATAATTTCCAGCTCTTTCTGCCCTGTCTATGCTGCTTCTGGGAGGACTCCATGCACAGTAGGATAAATACCATGAAGTCCTGTGTGGTCAGCTAACCTGATGTCCTCTGAAAACAAGCCGGGTAGGCATAAGGGTGTGGTAGTTTTCAGGAGGATGTCTGATCTGGGAAACAAACAGAAATATCAAGACTAGAACATTATGAATAAAAGGGTGCTCTGCAATGGTTTCACTGACAGCACCTTATCAAAAACCAGAGATTGCAAGGAATACAGATGTCATAAGAGACTAGAGTTTGAGAGGTGACTAGAGAGTTCCTCCTCACCTTTCTGCTCCTGTTTTTTTATAGTATTTCTTTAAAATAGGTATGGGCAAAGGAACTCAAGGAAAATGGTTTGGAAGGTCAGTTTCTGGCCATTTGGCCAGATATTGAACAAAGACTCTAATCACAGTTACTTCACAGCTGAATGAAAAATAGAAATGGTGACCTAAATGGAGGTCATTTAGGCATGGGATTGTTAAAATCACACCTCTCAATTTTGCCTAATATTCGTTTTGGCTACATCAAACAAAAAACTTCTATCTGCTTTCAGAGTGTGGCTCCAGAACCTCATTGATCCCATTGTCTGTGAGCTGGAGTGAGTAAATATTGTTGCCAGTAAGCAAAAGTAATTGCAGTGTTCAGCAATATATTCTGGACATATAAAAAAAATCAGACTGAAGCAGGAACCCACTTCTTATCATTATGTTAGAGTGTTAAGGTAAATGTACCTTGACCAGGAAGTGCACACAGGAAAAAGAAATAGTAGAGAAGAGGAGCAGAGGAGAACTGGAAGGAGTAGAAGGCAGATCAGAGAGGTAGCCAGCAGAAAATGTTTAGTAGTACATATCACCTTCACAGAAAAGAAAGTTTGAGCCACTAAAAATGTTGTTCCTCTAGAAAAAGCTTTTCTTCAACACAAAAAAAAAAAATCAACATAGAAAAATGTATTTTTTGTAGTTTGCACCACCATCAGCAGAAATGAGAGATCAGTTTCATCATGAACAAAGTTACTTTGGGAAGGTGAATAATTCCAGAGTGAACTAGATGTCCAGATTTTACCCTGTCAAATTATTGTGGTATGATTTAATGAGGTATGATTCTCCTCATTCTCTGATATTTTCTGTTTCTTCAAGAATATCTAGAAAGCTGGTGCCTTGCTGCAAGGGCCTTTGAGTAAGGTAACATAACTTCAGGATGAAGCTGAGGCAAACAAAGACTTCATCTGAATAAAATCATCCACACTGGAGTCTGGCACATATAACTAATGTGCTCTTTCTTAAGCCTTTTAGAGATTTACTTTAACTTTCTTGGCAATCTCTTAACATGAAGGGAGTAGGATTCTCACCAGCATGGAGAAGAATTTATGTGTACGTCTCCAGTTCTAGCTTCTGCAAACATTAAATTTAATCAGTTGGTTTTTAAATATAAACCTTTTCCTGTCACTGGCAGGTTCAGTTTCAATAACTCCTTTACTGCCTTTCCTCAAAAAGATGCTCACTTTCATCATCACAGTTTTAAATTTCTGACTGAAACAAGGAGGACTGATCAAAGGTACATTCCTGTTAAGTGGGAAAGGTCAGACCTCTCTGTTGGTTCAGTGGACATAGTAAGTGACTCTTGCTAAGTTACTGCACTGAGATTTTTCCAACAGCCTCCTATAGGCCTCTTGGAGAGTAGTAATCTCAGAGCTATTAAGAGCTGGGAGAAAAAAATCATGGAGATGGAGAAATAAATGTAAAATAAAGGAAATCTGATCTGTGCTGGTTGAAGATAGCGAAAATATGCTTAGTTTCTGCATAATGAATGTGCTATAAACTGGTATGTGCACAGAGAAGCACTGACCTTAGAGACCTGTACAGATAAACATGTACTGTGGGAAAGTTAATCAAATTAACTGATCTTTAACCCAGAAATGGCAAAGTTTTCTTCTGACTACAGTTTTCAGCCTCCTATTAACAGTTATTTATAAAAAAAAAAAAAAAAAAAAAAAAGGAAAAAAGAAAAAAAAAAAAAAAAAAGAAAGGGTAAAGTCAACTGTGGAAAGAATTGCAGCAGTGGCAGAAAACCCTTAGTCCCCTCAGTTTTAATGTCTGTCTACCAGACTGGTTTTCACATGACACCTCTCTATAAATGAATCCTTCTGTACACTTAGATCATCAAACAGACCAAGAAGACTGCAAGGTGCCTGACACGCTTTTCTCAGGATTCAAATTAAAACACTGACTTGAGATTTTATTTTAAATAGTGCCCTACTTGCTTATTTTGCTGAAATCAGATGGTTGGGAACTTGCAATCTATACACACTCTTGCTTAATGCAAATCGTACGTTTTTGTCATAAAGGTTAACAGAGAGACAGGCATTTCTGATTCTAAGTTCTCATTTAAGTTTGAAATTAAAAGACTACCCATTCTCCTCCACTTTGCAGGAGCTACACACAGCACCACCTCTACTCCTCAACCTGCAAAATTAGTACATCAGGGAATTGGGCTCTCTGCCTGACACTAATCAGTGAGTGTTTGGGTTTAACCATCCTTTCAAAGGATGATTCTTGCAGTTGTAGCAGCCTAGGTTGCACTTGACAGCTCTCCTTCTGCAAAACAGCAGCAGACAAATCCACAAGCACTGTTTAGTATCCCTTATTGGTTGAATAAGAACAATTCTCTGTTTTGGCACAAGGAGCCAATATTAGTTTAAACCTGATTACTGTTTGCCTAGTGGCAGGCTGTTTGGGGCACTCCAAATAAGGTCTGTCCCATTACATGCTGCCTGCCAAAGCTGTAATTAGCCACTGTATATAGAAAAAAAAGGAAAAATACCCAAAAACCAGACTTTTTTTCCCCTTTCTTTCAGTAACTTTCTTCCTATAAGAAAGGTACTACCCTTCCTAGCTATCAACTACAGAAAACTTCCTGCAATGGTAAAAAGGTTGGAGCTCCGTAACTCACAGGGACTGGGAAGAAAAAAAACCAACTATGGTGAATTTCTATCCAAATGCCTATTATCACATTGTTATAATCAGTTACTAAAATTGCAGCATGCAACATTTAACTTGCTCCTAACATTTGAAAATGTGAGAAAATGAGGAGAAGAAATATAAGAGCTCTGGGTATCCTCTTAGTCTAAAGCTACCATCATGGAACTCATATGACTTGACCAAAACTAGCTCCTGCTATTCTCCCATTCACTGTAATCTGAAAAATAAAGCCATAAAGACATAATAATGAAAAGCATTAGGCCATATCTTGCTTTCACTGGAAACAGGAAAATGTTTAAATAAAAGCAGAAATGAATTAATTGAGACAAAATACAGTCATAATCACAAAGTTGAACACTGATCATGGGTTATCTTTTAAATTTTCACATTTTCCTGTTCAGTGACTTTTAACAAAAAACAAAAAAAGATGAGAACGATTTTAAAATACACATATCTGGGCTTTAAACTCCTTCATCTCAGGATTCAAAAAATTAACTTTTTTTTTCTGTGACTGCATGATTTGCAGTGATTATCCTTCAACTGTTCAGTAAGAATGGTGCAATAGAGTTTGGAGGGGAATTTTAATCTTTTCAGCCTTTGAAAGTGGAGCTGGTAAGAATTTCTTCAATATTTTCCTCTCTACTATCTTCCAAAATACTGGCTGACCAAAAAAAGATTTATCCCCTCTGGAACACAATTTTTATGAAGAAGATTTCAGAGATTTGCCCTGCAATAATCTGTAACTCAGTGGTCATTCACTGAAGTGGAAGAGACTTAGATTAAAATCAGAACACCATATCAGGTGCTAAGAAGATCTGAATGTGAATCTTCAATATCCCAAGTGAGTTCTGTAATGGAAGAATATGCTGGACCGTGGGGACCATGTAAAGGAGTGTGGTAGTCATAATGTGCTCTTATTCCTCCTTTCTTTTGATGAACAATATATTGAAATTTTGGCTCAATCTGATGGAGATATTTTTCACAGATATTTTTTTTTCATAATTAAAATTCTTTCTACTCTTCCCTTGGCAGTTTGGGTGAGGTCTTCTGAGATTATTTATATTTGGCACACACACATTTCATTTTATCCAGAAAAGTGTAAAAGGAAAAAGAAAGACCTTTGCTTCATCAGAGCCCAAGAGTCCCAAGTGCTAACAGATCCACTAAAACAATAAACAATACACTAAAATAATTGTGGCATAATGGAGGTCAGAGGCCAGTCCGCTATATGCAAAAAAAGGAATAACATTGACTATTCCAGGGTGTGTGGGGAACACAATTCCATGTGCAATTGTAAGGTTATCAGGAGATCTTCAATCAAAATATGTTGTAATGTGTAAGTGAAAAATACACAAAGTCTTTCCATGGAACTGAACAGAACATGTTTAGATACCTGACAGCGTTTTTTAACTGTAAAGAACCTAGTGTGTGTATATGTTACTTTAAGACTACATTTCCTTTCTTATTAGGGCCAGTGATCTCAGGAATACCATTTCCTCTGTGCCACATGGTGCACAGATATTGCAGCTTCTAGTATTTGTTGTAATCTGGGTGTCTGATTCAATTGTTTGGCTATCTTTGGAGAGTGAATGTGATAAAGAGTGAGACCATAACCCAATCTTAAAAGCAATGGGAAATAAAGAACAGGTCCTGTAATAATACATTTTTGGACAGCTTTGGATGACTATTTCATAGAAAACTATCCTCCTAACCTCCATTCCTCCTCTATCAGAGCAGATGTGCTATGGGTGACATTGGGGGTGCCTGTATCTACTGAGGTGTAAAAGAGCACAAGAACAAATGTAGAAACACTAACCCATCTCATCCTCTCCCATGGCTGTCTGCAGCCCAGCTCTACATCTGACTCAAAGCATCTTGTCCCTACTCAGGAGAAACTCATGTCTAGCAAGGTTTCCTGGACTGTATGGGTGAAATGTTATTGCCATCTGGATGCTGAGTGCTCCCCTTCCATATAAGTGTGTGACCTGTCTTGTGGATACCTCTGGTCTTGAGCACAGATTTCACCCAACACTTAGCAAGCAATGGCTGAGTCCAAGCTGTGAAGCAAGGAGAGATTCCCTGCCATCCCCAGTGCACTCACTGATGTGTACCTGAACTGCTCTTGGCTGGAGGGTAGGGAACACAGTAAAGGGAAAGCTGGGTGTATGCTGTATTGCATGTCCTAAATTTCTTTCTTGGAAATTGATGCATAATGATCCTGATATACACTTGAGACCAACTATTATATATGCTGCAGAGAGAGTTTACATGCTGTGAGAGACTGAAATATTAATGATTAATCACTCAAAACAATCTCCCATTTCTGGAGTTGGCAGGGTGCTTTGCTGAGACCAGGTTTGCACCCCTGAAGGAGAAGAGGTGAATTTTTGTGTGTGTAGTGGTGAAGCCTCTTGTCTGCATAAAACAGAGGGAGTGAACGCCTAGCACCAAAAGCTACAAGAAGGGCTTTGAGCCAGATAATAGGCAGATCTTGAGGTGTCAGTGCTTTGTATCAAGCCACTTGTCCTCCCTTATACTCATTCACCATTCCCAGGAAGGTCATATTCACATGGGATGTTCACATTTACACCTAGGCCTGAGAGTATTCATCCCTTCTGATGGGGCATCAGTGTCATTTCACTGTAACCCATCCCAGATAATATTTTAACTAGAACCTGGGTTACCCTCACCTTCAGGGCCAGTTCCTAGCACATGCGCCCACTATGTTTAATGGGTCAAGAACATGATGCATTGAACACAGACCATCTGCACTATGCTTATGTTCAGCAGCCATCAGCAGGGAATTTTCAAGGAGGAAAAAGAAAGACACCTAGCAAATAAAGGACATTACGTAGACTAATGATGAACATTTCCTTGGTTACAAAACATGGCAGCATCACATTCCCTCTTATGGGCTTTCTCCAGCATGGTCTTGGCAACCACTGATCAGTTTTCCTCTTTTTAAAGAGTTAAAAAAACACCAAGTAAGATATGGTAAATACCAAAGGACAATCTTCTGATACTATCCATGTAAAAGACAGAAAAATAAAACCATTTTTTGTTATCCTCAGTTAAAAACAGGGGAAGAAAGAGAGGTGACAGGCATGTTCCCGATGAGATATAAAAGGAGGCTTTAGGGCCAGTCAGAGGCTGGGTTCACACAATACTGTCAAAGTCCCAGATTTATTCTTGACAGCATTAGTGCCAAGACCACTATTTATGTTGCTTTAATCAGTCACACTTTTAAAATCACCTATGCTCAGCATTTATATCAATGAGGTGATAATATTGCTGTCAGGCACCAATATCGATAGTTGTGTCATAATCTAAACTCTTTTAATCTTCTCCTATGTTTGCATTAATGAATCTGCAAGCCAACAACTACTACTGCAACAACAACAAAAAATAAGGATGGTTCTGATTATGACAAGTGACCATGGAGGAGGAAAAAAAAAATCCAGCCTTTTTTTTGCTTTTTGCAAACTATTTTAATTTGCCTTTAGCCTTCTCTTTTTCTGTCTGACTTTGAAGGCATTGTCAGCACATCCTACTGATTTTCTCACAGGCTACTTACATCTCTGAAAATATTTTTAGGGTCTATGAAAGTGTAAGGCAGGTAACCTCTCCCCTAAGTGGTTGGGGAGAGGGAAATAGGGAGGAAGAGAGAGGAAAAAAAGAAACCTTGGTCTAATTCTGGTATGGGGAGGCATCACTGTGCTTTTCCTTTGTCCTTTTTTCTTTTTTTTTTTTTTTCCTGAGCCCACCCTTATAGCTGTCAGCCTCAGTTCTTTTTCTATTGTAAATAAAGTCTTTCTTGGGTTATAGCTTTAAGCAATTTTTTTAATTAAAATTCAATTCAAATATGAAAGTCAAAGAAACTTTCAAAGAAAAATCTACAAACTGATTCACTCAAAGGGTCTGTTTTCATTGCCATAGCTACAGATTACTATAAAGAAACTCGAAACAGACCTTTGACACCCAGGAAGGTCAAAAGTCCTTTCTGCCTATGCTAGGACCCTTTTGACAACTTCCTGTATAATTTGACTGTTATTTGCGTGTCTGGTCACCGTCTGACCCTGAAGTCTGGAAAAAATTGAGAGGCAGCATATATCTCTCTTTCGTATGGACCTCAAAAAGAGCATTTTTAATTACATTTTGGTGAGAAACCTATTCATACAGGCTGACTCAGGCAGCAGCTGGGGAAGGCCTTGGGCTTGTAGGTTAAGGATCAGCTTGCCTCATGCTACCGTAGTTCAGTGCATATGAGCTGCTCTGTGCTGTTATCTCCACAGCAAAAATGGATGTGTTTCACAGGTTACACAGATTTGAAACTTTACAGCACTTGCCCCAGTGCTACAAGCTAAAATTGGAATTACACTGCTTTGCCTTGAAATCTGTGCATTTCATATGCTTCCAATTTAAAGCCCATTGTGCTTATGGGTCCTTTGTGTGCCTGAGACATTTTAAAGTTTCAACCCTAGCTCTTCGTTGTAACTATCCATGATCTCACCCTGCACAAAAACTAAACTGATAGACCAAAGGGATCCATGGAAATCTTGCCATGTTTCCACACTGGATATTTAGGGTTTGGGGCATGTTGCAAGGGAACACAGCTTAGAAGCAGACAGCAGTTTAATGCAGCAAGATCAGGTACAGTCAGGTTGTTCCTCCTTCCTCTTCTGCCCAGCACTGAGCACACCTGGTGAAAAAAATGCAAGACTCCAACACCTCAATCACAACACGCTGTAGCTTTTCCCAAAAGGGTGATGCCTGTCCTACACTCTGCATCCTGAGATGGGACTTGTCAAAAGGAATCAAACAGTGGTCTGTCATGCTCGATATGGTGTTTCCAAGGGCTGCTTGCTGCCTAGGAAGTTACAGATACCTAAGCAGTGGCAGTCTATGAGCTGCCTCTTTGCATGGGCATGCAGTGCTGTGTGAGCAGGAAGGAGAACTAGGTATCCAGAGACATGGTGAGTGCTCTGAGGGTAACCATCCAAACAGCACAGACAGCATGAGATGATTCTTGCAGGGATGTGAAAAGTTCGGCAAAAATAACAACAGGTAAACACTCAAAATAGCTCCAAGTTTGGGAACGTGTTTGTGCCGCTTTGAGAAAAGTGATTTATTCTCTCATCCTGTGAAGACACAGTGCTGACCCTTGTCTTTTTACCTCGAGAGGGCTGTTTATCACTTTATTTGAAGTTTTGGATCCTAAAGCTGTGAAAGACAACATAGGACACAAACACATTTTCATGAATAATGGCCTTTCCCATGCAATCCTTTGACCCCTTCACTTTCCACAGGGAGAGCCACTTTTTGTGTCAGAAAGCTATGCAAATTGGATGCTGGGACTAGCTGTGTCAAGCCCCTAATGTGTCTCCTTATGGACAATATACGTATCCATAGAGAAGGGTGTTTAAATATGCAGCTACTGGACAAAAGGAACAGACTCATCTTCTGTTGTAGGCACTGACACATCAAGCACCCTGAAAACGTTGTGAGGGGCATGATAGCTCAGTGGTTTGATTTCTTGTGTCAAGTCCCATCTCAGGATGCAGAGTGAAGAGAGGCAACATAGCCAGCCTTCTGCTCAAAAAATTACTGGGGATAGAAAAGATATGTATGCATAAATTAAAGAGGGAGGGAAGTGGAGAAAAATTCCAAAATAGTGCTTCTGTTCACTAGTATTAACTACAAACCACTGTGTTTTAAACTGGCAAAATTACCCAGGAAAGAAAAAAAAAAAGAAAAGCTGTGTTTTTATGTGTTATTTTTTCAACCAGTAAATGATGCACTTCAGTTCACTCAGAAATAGACACGCTTGAATCAATAAAAAAGAGCTAACTGAACACAATCTATCTAAAAGGCACTGTGTGTACATCAATCCTGATGCATGATGGCACAGAGAGCTCTATTCTCGATGCTGGTCTGAGGAGTCTAGGACATTGCTGTTCTTTATTGATACCTGACTTCTCTGGATCAATGGGGCTGTAGGGATTTTGCAAGGTGAGTTGCAGGAGCCAAGCCTTCAGTTCCTCACAGCAGAGGTATGGCTGGACAAAACAGTGCCAGGGTGGGCATCAGGCCCTCCACTTTGTGGGTAACACTATGGCATAATATGGGGGACAAGGTATTACAGCAGCTCCCAAAATCTGGATATGCTGTGAAGGGTGACATCAAGACAGGACAAAGAGGGGAGGACTAGACCTATATTGAGATACTACCTTTTATCAGGTGGGCTGAGATCATGGGGGTGTGCTTGCATTGGTAAAAGGTAGTGACATTTCTTTTGTGAAAAGTGAAAAGGTTTTTTTGTTTGTTTGGGGTTTTTTGTTTGTTGTGTTTTGTCTTTTTTTTTTTTTTAACTTTTAATGGAATAAAACTATCAGAGCAACTTTTGAGTGCAGCCCAGAGGGAGTGCCCCTCTATCCAGACTATGTATTAGTGGGGACATGAAGGTGTTTGTAGCTTTAATTCCCTGCCTGACCATTCCTTTGGGTGCAACTGGCCTCGAGCAAGAAGAAAAAGGAGAAAAATTAGAGAAATGTAAATAAGGAAGGTAACTTGCCATTTGTCACTTGAAAGTCCTTATTTCATGGCCTGTTCCCTGTACTCCTGGAATTTTGTGTCATTATCTCCTGTTAAAAGGATTCAAATGACATTATTTGCATGGAAACTTGCATACAAATGATGTCGTCTGTGCCACAAAGTTGCATTACAATGAAGGGAATGATGACTGTGTCACATGTACGTGACATTCTTTGTGTCATTAAATTTAAAGTCAATGCTGGCAGTTATAAACCACTCACGTCTCAAGCAAATACATCACTTCTGATCTGAAATGAATATTTTAAAATGCCAACTCCAACTGCATCAAACAGCAATAACCTGCAATGTCATCTTAAAAAAAAAGGAGGCAAAGACTCTAAACAAAGGTGGACTTATGGGATTGTATGATACACGACAAAGGAAAATATTTTAATAAGCTACAATAATTTCCAGGCAAACAATCCTTTGCTTGATGGTTAGGCACTATAAATTTTTTTAAAGTCCATTCAATATCATGTGTGTTTTTAGGAACACTTTTGCTCCTAGAAAGCTTCAGGAGTGTTAATTTTCAGGCAGAGTAGGTGAATTGTGGAGCATGCTCCACAGCACAGACCTCTCTGTATGTTGTTACCTTCCATTTCCTTACCACAGTCTGACACTGACAACAGGCCAAGCCTTTGAAAGATCTCCAAACTCTTCCAAAGAGTCAAGGGCAAATGATGACAGGGAAGGCTCAAGCAGTTATCACTGTCAAAATGAATGAGAAAAGAGGAGGGACAGTAGGTGGATTAGGAAAGGTTTCATACTACTGCGATGATCAGAGGCACGCAGCAATGAGAGCCAGACAAGTAAGTACATAGACGGATCTGCTCTCTGATTGATGCATTGTTTGTGCGGGTCAGTGCAAGGTAAAGGATGGTCACCGTGTTTTTGCAGGAGAAGTGGTAATTGTGCCCGCAGTCACCTGCACTGACCCTGCTGGTTCAGAGCCAGCTACTACCATTTTTCACTGATACAAAGAAGGGCCGTGTAGCACTTCCTTCAGAAAGTTATTGTTTTAACAATAAAACATGCTGTGCAGTGCTCAAAAGGTTTAAAAAACTCAGTTAAATAGAGAAGATCAGTCATCTAAATACCTCAGAGGTGTTTGGTGCCTGGCTAAGCTGCTGTGCAGTTTAACCTCTCCCTGCTTGCCCCCCAGCCCCATGCACACTCACACATGCATAGACCCTTCTGAAAGAAAAAAGTTTCTCTGAAGAGTGTGTCTGCATAGGCCCAGCAAGGGAACAAGCAGAGAGGAAAATCTCTATGCATGGGTCACTTCTTTTCTCTTATTGATACCATTTCAAATCTAATTGAAACATTCCTTGGAGAAAGCTGTGCTATCCACCCCTTCAGCTTTGATATGGCTTTTTAATCAGAGAACATTGTTATTTCATAATGAACGTGGAAAGCATTTAAAACATTTTCTAAATGGAGTGCATTACTTCTGACCACAGCCAAAAGACCACATTAAAAGGAGTTCAGTGGAATTCACTCTTCACAATCTTCTTGGTTTGAAACATTGGTGCACATGTGGAATATGCTAAGACGGGTCTACTGGTTGCAAAGGTTTAAGCAATGAGCTGACTTAAAAAAAGAACAAGTCCAGCTGCACTCACTGGTGAATCCCTGTCATGCTCCAGGGAGGTTTGATGCCACTGTTAGGCCTGCCCCACAGGTGACAATGTGAGTACTGCCATCCCATCAGACTGGGATTAGGCAGAGCTCGCACAGCTCTCATGGAAGCCAGACCAGAGTGAACACAGCAATCTGATCACAGCAGGGAGCTAAAATGTGGCAACCAGATTAATGCTCCATTGCCTGTCTCTTGGTTTAGGACCAGAGCAGGGGTTGGGGGGGTGGACTCACAGCTCTTCCACTGCTTGCCCTTTCCCTGTTCCTCCAAGGCAGTGACTGATTTCACTCCCCACTGCCATCCTACAAGCTGTCATAGTGCAAGTAAGCCACACACAGGAAGAAGAACAAGTATAATTTTTTGTTGGTTGTGCACTGGGGATTGTAAATAAGCCCTTAATGTCTACCTCATTTTATATTTTAGGATGTATTTCTTTCTTGTAAGAGCACAGAAGAAAAGATTAAAAGCAGGATGTGACTGAAATGATGCATTGGGTCAAAGTCCTTTCATCCTTTTGCCCTAGTCTGTCTAACATTTTCTTAAATCCTATTCTACCTGAGTACATTCAATTACAAAAGTGACCAGAAATAAATCAAACTAAATTACTTATATATATATATATTTTTATACATTTTTTGTGTGTGTATGTGTGTGTGTGAGTATGTATATATATATATATATATATATATATATATATATATATATATATATATATAAAGAAAAGCACTAACATAAACCACAGAATTTTTTAGATTAAGATGATTGGATCTAAGACATCCTGAAGCCCAAAGTAGGTGCAACAGCGTTTTAGAGGAGTTCAATGCAATCTTAATTGCTTACTTTATAACAAGCAGACATTGGTGAGATACAGTGCCTGTGAAGTGACAGAAGAAATGTTTTGGCTGCTCTTTGATGTAGAGTTCAGCTGTTCTGGTTTGTAAATATAACAGAACGAAAGGATATTGTACTCAACCCACTTCAATCAAGCAAGACACTGTGGCGTCTAAACTGCCGTTCTGCCATTGCTGAGGCTGCTGTTCAGAACAAAGACATAAAGAAAGTGAGACAGACAGAGGGAGAAAGGGTTGTAGAGAGAAAGACGCTTCTGCATCTTTAATAATTAGCAAAGAACTGCAGTGTTTGGCCTGGAAATTATGGTACATATGCTGTCCACTTGTTCAGGACCCCTGTATCCTGAGAACATGAAAACATTCATCATCCACAGATGTCCGCCAGGCCCAGGTGACTGAAAATTCAATGCACAGGCTTCTCACAATGGGTTCGAATGCTAATCGGGTGGCTTGGGGAGATTAGAGTAGCCCTGGAGCTATTCTCTATCTGCAAAAGTCTCACAGACAATAGGGAAGTCAACATTATCTTTCTAAAGCTCTGCTTAACTGATGCTTATCAGAAAAATTAGGACAAGTAAATACATTAAAAAAATACTGCCAGTTCCTATCTGTTTTCCTTTCCCAGTTGTGAACTAGCTGGTTACTGCCTTTCCCTTTCCCTTCCTGCATGACTACCTATAAATAGGAAATAGAAGAAGGGAGGGGAGATTGAGAGCAGGTGGGAGAAGAGAAATTGTACATGAACTATATCAGGAAATGAGAATGGGTGCTGAGAAGCATATTTAGCCTAGTGAATACTTCAGAAATGGAAGTGGGTTTTCTCAGTGCACTGTCTAAAAAAAAAAAAAAAAAAAGGTGTTTATTTAAAGTTAAATGAGAATCAGGGCAGTTTCAGAGATGGGCTTGAAATCCATGAAAGTGGATTTTGCTCCTGTGTTTGCTTTTGTCTTCTGGGCCCTTAGAAAATCTTTGTTTCTGCAAGTGTGAAACAGGTCAGACTTTCCCGATCCAAGCTCTGCAATGGTCTCTGAGCTCTGTGGATGTACTTTTCCTTCCAAAGAACAAAGAGCTGCATCACTGGAGATCTGCTGCTCTGTGGTAGGGTGCCACAGACTTAGATTATTTTAAAATATTGGTTAATTCTGACACATCTTCTCAAGTTTATTTCTTAATGCTAAATGCTTGACTTATAAAACTGCACTTGCCAGGGTTGTGCAGACATGGTCAGCATGCGGGACATAACATACACCTCAGCTAAGTCCTCTTTCTTTGACAGGGATTTGATAGGCAGACTCTACATTTCCATAAGTGGACTACCACGGTGGTGAATCGGGCTTGATGAACTTAATATTAATTTCACTGTGAGGGTACTGGTGTGTAATTATGAGATGAGTAAGGGTGTGCTGACTTTAGCCTTTTTTCATTCATCTCCAGCATGTGGTTAGGGAGGTCTGTGTGTGCTAAGTGAGGCTGTGAATTACTACCTTGCTATCTTGTGTTTATGAGGAAACTTTCAGCACAATTGAATGTAGGATAGCTTGTTCTACTTACAAAGGGAAGCATAAAGCACTTTTGCTCAAGCATCTTTGTCTTTCAGTGTGGAGCATGCTGAAGAGTGAAATATATAGTGTATCTACTCAGTCATGTAGGTTTGTTCTTTAGGGAGGCAAACTCTACACTTGTATGGGTTTCACCTCAGTATCACCCAGGCTGAAACTTTGAATCTTAGCAAAGATCTCTTGAAACGCTGATGAGGGTAGCTGAAAAGTCTGCCAGCATCAGCTAATCTTTTGTGGAATCTGGACCAGTTTCCAGCAAGAAAAACAGAAAAACCCAAATGGGGTGAATTCCCCTTGCCTTCAGGCTTCATTATGAAAGATCTGCAGAGCTTGAGGAACTATGTATTTTATTATTCTCTCAAATCTGCCCTTTCCAAATCACCTTATTCTGATTTAACTGCAAAAGGCATTACTATTTTGGGTTCTTCTTATGTTAAAACTGAAGCAGTAAGCTAGGGACTTTCATAAGAGACCGTTCTGAAATGTCAACAGATGGCTTGCTAATCATGTTAAAAAAATACCCATTCCTTTTCTAAAATGGCATTTTTTTCAGTAAGTAAATCAGAAAGGAATGTTTATGATATAAAACATATTACTCACAACGTCTTTTAATTATCATACTTAATCATCAAGGTCAGGATGATAATTGTTTCTAAAAATTAACACCTCATTTTTCTGAGATGCTTACCAAAATATACGGTCAGAAATATGAATTACTAGTCTGGAACTCAGTTAGGAAAATGCATCTTCTGTTCACTAAACCAAATGTATACTTAAATACCATGAAGCTCTTTAAAACTAAATACCTATTTAAGGCACAGTCTAATTAGTCCACTCGCTGCCTAGTAAAAGCATACAGTACCATATGCCCTAGAATAGGGTGCCATGTGGGTGTTCAGCAATGACACATATTTGCAAGTACTTTATTATGAGATAACGCAGTGCCATTAATATATCTTAAACATGAATGTTTTTTTGTAACCTATTGGAGACAACTATGGTTGGCAGTTAACACAAACTACCATGATATCTTGGCAGCAACTGCACTCCATTTGTAGAGGGATGAGCAATTCATACAGACCACCACCTTATATCATTCATGCTACTCCACAGCAGCATTTTAAACACGTTCAGACTTTTCAAGCCATATCTTCTGCCTAGAGATGTGTTCTTGCTTGCTTGCTTTCCTTTTTCTTCTTGGTCCCAGACCAGTCCTGTTCTGGAGGTTGCTTTGAAGTGATAACAGCCTATATTATAAATACCAGGGTTCAATACAATTATTTCTTTTCCCTAATGAAATCCTTTATTATTATCTCCAAACAGCAAATAATATACAGGCTAAGGCTCTGAGATCCATTATTTTTAAATCCAGGAGGAAAATTATGACCATCTTGCTCTCTGGCCACCCAAATGTGGTTCTTTGGTCCTCTTAGCCAAATGCTTTAGAGTTAGGCAGTCCTGCAGGGAACAGGGAGTTAAACTCCAATAAAAGTTTATTCTCATTGATTTGTGAATCATTATTAACTTGTCTTAACTTTTTTTCAGATGCTTGCAGCCTGTTCTGTGTGTTCTGATTAAGTTTTGAAAGTTCTGCTCCCACCTGTTCTCTAGACAATGTGCAACCTTACTGCGGATTCATTTGTGCACTGAGAGCCCACATTGAAAAGCAGTGTTCTATCATTTTTTCCCACCATTTACAATATTTTCCAGTAGAGCCTGTTCAATTAAGAAGATTCACTATCACAAATAAAACCAAGCCAGCATGCACATTTTTGGAGATAATCACACTGCACAGTATAAAGTGAAACAACAAAAATAAAAGTCTTTATATGAAGCAGCTGCTTACAGGAAACACTATGTGTAATCTTTGGCCATATCAGAATTTCAACTCAAGTTAGATTCACTCAAGGAGTAAGCATGTGGGAGAGAGAGATGACAGAGAAACACCCTATACTTCCAGTTCTCATTTATCACAGAAAAGAATGTAATGTAAAACCTTCTACAGTTCCAGAAAATATTAGTGAAGAAGAGTAAGAACAGGGTTTTAAGGCCTGGTGCACATATTGTTTTCAACAGAAGATAAATATTCTAGAAAAAACACTAGAACCCACAAATGTACTAAAATACCATGTTTTTTTTTGGTGAATAAATAATGTTTTATTGGTGAAAAGTCTGATGCTACACAGGCAGTGGAATAAGAGCTGCTCTGGAGAATACTGATACCAGTGGAAGCATTTGCATGTATTCCCATGATTTTGTAATCCAGGTAAAATCACAGAGATATCACAGATTTAATCTTAATTCAGATTTCACATTTACTGTCTCTGACTATGGACTTCAGTGAAGTGATTCTATTTTTATGTGTATGTATATGGGAGCAATATGTATGCATGATGGAGCAATCACAATGGGGAAAAGGTTTCCAGCTGAGGAAGATGGATGTCTCCAGGAGCAGGAAGTGTTGCCAGTTTCTTGCCAGTTGGTCCTATTGCCACAAATAACAGTGCAGACCAAACTCTGATTGTGACATTTGCTTCCAGATTTTTTCCTGCAGCTCTTGGAAGAATGTCACTGAAGATGCAAACCTGTGGGGCTTGTTTCTAAAATGGAAACAGCAAGACTGGGTGATGGAAATACCTTACTGATTTTAGTCATGCTAGCTTTTATGCTGTTGGGTATTGTACAGGCACTAGTATTTAGCATATACAAAAATAAAGACCCAGTGACAGCGGCTTACTTGATAAGGCAGCTAGAACACTGGATTTTATTCCAAGCTCTATTGTCAACACACTGTGTGGACAAAACACTTATATTTATTTGACCCCAATAACAGTGTATAAGATAAAATCTTCCATAAGAAACTTGTATCTTTCACAAAATACGAGGATAGCACCTCTCACACCAGAGTTGTGATTTCAGTCATGGTCTTTGTGTGCTCTGCTGACTGAAAACTAATTAATAGTATTGAGCTTGATATTTTCACATAGTTTAAAGGTTAGAAACTTTTTACCCTACATATGCAGTTGAGCATTTTGGTGTCATTTTTTAAAACAAGTTCAGCAATGATCCTCAAGCTTTTCTCTTCCTAGCTCTTAAAAAAAGATTTAAAAACTTATGTAGAAAATTATAACTTGATCTTAAATATATTCCATTGTGACAGGAGGACAGATATCAGTGTCTTTTTGTTATGTGAGTTATTGAAGTTTGACATCCTTTGAGGAATATTTTTCATAACCCACTGTTTGCTACCCTGTCTATCCAATTATTTAGAACAAGCAATCTGTCATTTTATTGTTTCCTTCCAATTATATAACTTTGGTGACAGTCATGGCAGAGTATCCTCTGCAAGTAAAATCAAATCTCACTGTGGATTCCAATTCCAAGGGCTGCAGAGTGTTTGTACGTGTGTACATGTGCGTGCATTGTGTGGAAATGGAGTGGAGGTGGGAATATTAAGGCAACAGTTGGTGAGTGTCGTTTAAAAAATAACTGCTTGTACACACTGAAGAAGGTCCAAAAGGGAAACAAAATGTATTTTTCTCATTCTCAGTTTTCAAAAACAAAATAGTTATAAAACAGAGTTAGTGGATGTTAGTGGGTGCTCTACTGCAGTGATGACCACACTCTCTCTCACAGAATTATACAGCAGTTCATGTATTTGGCCTAAAAAATACTATGAACAGAAAATATTTAGCTTTCAGGGTGACCATTCTGTCTATCTGTTCATCTGGAATATTAGTCTGTTAGTAAAACCATAAAAAGGTCCACTCCCTTAGAGCTTGTATCAGATCAGGCATTTTAAAAAAGTGAGGGACAAACAGGTTCCTCAGTTGCAGCACGTTGCTCCCTTCAACTTCAAAAGCAATTGCACAAGCTCACTCTATCATTTTCATTTAGTCACTGATAGAGTCAGACTGGAAATTTTCAGACTTATGTACTAAATCTGAAACGAGAAGAAAGTCGCTAGGTTGTGCTGTCTTTGTTGGTGGCAGAGGGAAGGCAAAAGCATTCAAGTGGCAGTTGGGTCCAACACCAGTTAGCTAGTCAGAAAGTAGAGAACAGCAGTGAAGCTGAGAAGAAGCAGCATGCAAACAGCTGCAGTGTGAGATAGAATAAGTGAGTGTCAGTGGTGTTAGATGGTAGAGCTGTATGAACACTTTCACACTCAAAGCAAAATTGTCAAGTTATCGTGTCCAATTGGGCATGGATTTCTTATTATATCACTGTGGTGCCACAAGCTGTAGTGGTTGCAGAGTCACAGAACCCTTAATTTAAAGAAAAAGGGGAGAAAAAAGGAAATTAATAAAATTGTTGGTTTTATTTAAGATGTTTGAAGAAAAATTGCACTCTGCTTTAAACCTATTTTGAACAAAATTATGTAAGCATGTGCTTATGCCATAGTGAAGTCATGCTAAAGTGCTTTGTTGATTTTGGGCTTGTTTCAACCATTTAAGCTGAAGTTGCTTTCATATACTATTTTTATTTCATTTTCTTTTTCTTCTGTCTGAACATTCAATGTGTTTCAGAGTCAGCACTGGCCAAGCCAGTCCTTCTGTGTATCTTACTTACACTTATAATTTGTGAAGATGTTGATGCTTTTGAGGGCACTTCAGCAGGAGCTGATAGATTGATCAGGGAAAGTTTTAATGATTACAGGCTCTCTGAGAGGCTGACCTTTTTCAACTTCACAGGGATTTTTCAGACCATTATGCAAACTTTGTTAAGAATCAAAACATTTTATTGATGATTTGGAGCTGATTTCCCTTATCTGAGAGTATACTGTACCAGTATTCCTGCTAGATGTTGCTCTTGCTTGGCCTGTGCACATCAGACACTCTCTAACAGAGTAAGAAAACTTATAAACTGTTTACAATTTCATTTATACCACATTTCAAGGAGATTTTGATGTAGCTTTAAAGGTGGTTCAGTCCTCCAGTGTAAGTATTTCAACATACTCAGTGCCTGCTGCATTTCCCTGTGGAATGGTATCACCCTCCTGGAAAACCCCTATAGCTGTGACTGTTAGAATGATCCTTACTTCCTCTTTGTACCCCATTAGCCCAGAGCCAGATAATCCAGACCTCCCAGACCCTAGATAAAAAACCCCCACCACCATTGTCCATTCTCTTTTTCATCCTTCTCCACAGAGAATAAACACTTGAAAACTGAGCCTCTGCGAATATCTCACCTGGTTTCTGAAGCTACGTATCCCTACAAGTCCCTCAAAGCTGGGCTAGCTTAGCAGTTCAGGGGGACTGACAAAGAGGAAAACTTCAAGTGCCCTCCCCCATTTTTCTTGCAGCTATTTGAGATGTCCAGCTGGGGTCTCAATATTGGAATGTTGTTGTCCTGATATGTAGATGAGACGTCTTTATATATGAAAAAATGTAGTGTCCCATTAACATGGACAACTAGGTCAACATGCCTACAGCTTGTTAGATATTTATGTCATTTTCCAAAATAATTGAAGCTAGAAAATAAATCATAGCTGTCAGATCAAATAGAACCCAGGAGACCCCTGAACCATGATGGTGCCCCAGACCACCAAACATTACTTTGAATGAGATGTGAGGAACAAAAAAGATAGAAAGTTTTGGGAACATAACATTTAAAAAAACACCAAGGAGGGATTGTTAGTTGCAGTAAACTGTCAGAGGTACCAGGACAGTGGGTATTACTATGCAAATGATCCCATCATGAAGTCCAGTGGTTTCCCAAATTTCCAAGTGTTCTGCTATTGCTCCTCCTTTCTCTTCCAGATTTTTATGCTGAAATAGAGCCCTGCATCACTAATTCTAAATAATAAAATGAGCTGAGATTATTTCTAAACCCAGTATATGTGCCTTGAAGCCAATGTAGTTATGAGTATGACTTTTGGTGGCTATTTCTTTGTTTTTTGTTTTTTGGGGGGACTGATCCTGCTTTTGAACATGGTAGTAGGTATGAAAACAAATTTATAACCATGTGATAATGACGCTAATTTCTATCTAAGCCAACCTATAAGTCAGGCCTGTTACAGAAAACCTTAACACTGGCTACATTGAACTTGGGCCAGGGATCACTAGGAAACAGGACATTTCTCAGATCTCCTATATACCCAAATCAAAACAAAATGCAAGGCTCATTCTAGTTAAAAGAACTCTGACTGGAAATTCTCCATACAGCATGGATTTGCATGCTGGATGTAAATTTTCTAGGATGTTTTTCCAGAAATCTGCATTTAGATAGAAGTATTTTACAATATCTAAGCCCTAAGATTTTATATGTACTTTGATCTTTATTTTCCATTTTCATTTGTCTGTGTGTGCTGCAAATACATAAAAAGAAAAAGGGTGGGGTTTATTTGACTGTTTTGGATACAAATTCCAGTATACTAAAAAAAGTGGAAAAAAATATCCTTCTTTAAATCCTGGGCCCATATGAACGAAATATTTGAGGTCCTTCAGCCAAAGAATTGACAAGGTTTCTTGAGGACCCAATTCACTAAACCTTAAACAATCTAAACTTGGCTTTTTCTTTCATCCACAAGAGAAATAAAACCAAAAACAATCGCAAAACGGAATAGCTTGGGAAATGCTTAGTTAATGCACTTGTCTTTTATATTCAAACTCCTACTATTTGTTTCTTACACTTTTACACACATTTGGAAAGCTAGCTACCCCTCTGTAGCAGCACATTTTTTAATGCAGCAACACATTTTTTAATTCAGAAAAAAAAAATTAACCATGGCAGATTTTTTAAGGTACTAACTCTATTCCCTTGCAATTAGGTTTTCCATGACATTATAAATATTTATCTTGCATTTTTATTCCAGGCCATTCTTCTTCTCCAGACACTGTATGTCTCTTTAGCCTGCTCCACACAAATTTCCTGTTGCCAGAGAAGCCTCAGAATTTATTTTTAATTCTGGAACTCCTTCTGTCCTCTTCCGTCTTTAGCTATCAATCTTTGGAGGTGCTGTGCGGTTTATGATACGACAATGATTTTAAACCCAATGAGTGGCACAACTGATTCACATCACAGCTTGTATCTCTGCACAGTGCAATCAATAGGAGTGCATCAGCTGTGGGGGCAGACACAGGCCTCCTCTGTAGTGCCACAAACAAGGAACAAAATTCAGCATGCCTTTTGCAGAGAGAAAAGCCATGGGCTTTTCTGTAAAACCAGTAGGTTAGGTCTAGACTAGCAGCCATGTTCCCTGACCTCCACACAAAGGGAACATTCCCAGAGACTTGTACCACTTTCTTGCAAAGTAAAAGAAAGTTTTTCATAAGGGAAGCGGATATACTATAGGTTCCCTCAGGAAAAACAAATCAACCTATTGAGTGATTTTGTAGGTAAAGAAAATATGGACCTTTTCTTGCAAAATTATCTGTACATTTCTTCTTGGAAATAAATATTCCCCTCTTTTCTTATATTCATGACTTCAAAGAACAATCCATGGGTATCTCTGAGCATATCAGAACTATCTGACCACTCAAACAACATTGTTTACATGCTAACGGTGAGGGCTCAGAGTGGGAAGTTGAGTATAGAGATCTGTTCTCTTTTGCCATAATCTCTATCTCCAACCTCAGTCACTGACAGCAGTTTTGCAATGCAAGTTGAACAATATAATTTATTCATTATAAAGCACTGTAAATCTGTACTGAATATATTCCTGGAAAGTCTAAGGCTAGTTAAAGCACACATATTCCTCTGTGTGTGGCAAGTGAAAACATTTTTAATAGCATTAGGGGCTCTAACCTGGAAGGTGCTAAGTACTTTTAGCAATGTGTTTTGAGCCCTTCAATCTGAGGATGATTGACAGCGCTTAGGATCAGGCTCTCATTTTTCACTTAATAAATAAAATAATGCAACAGTTTAATTTGAAGTGACTTTGCCATAAACTTATTTCTCTTTCATTATTGGTTGGATATCAATAGGATTAAATGTTCCCACTATAGAAAGAAATTCCCCCAAATGTAAGCTTTTAAATGCCCCTTCAAACAATGATCAGATGTGGAAAGTTGAGATCTGTTTTCAGTGTGTGGCAGACTGGCAGAAACTGGACCTGGGCTTAGAATTTCTGCCTGCACTAACAGAATTTTGTTAGTAAGTCTGCCAAAACCAGGAAATTGCTGGCAGCTTTGGTGGAAAGTGGAGAATTCAGTGGGTTTTTGTCATCCCAAAAGGTTTGCACTTATGAAGCGGTCTCTTGTATAATAAAGCCCATTTGTCTGATGTAAGAGATTTCAACAGCTTGTCAATGTTCCACAAGAAGCAGGAGAAATTTTTCAGTTGCTGCTGTATGTAGAGGTGATAAAGATGTTGAAATACCATGCTTTGTGTTCCCTTGTTTGTTTGGTGTACCAAGGATATATAAGCAGAGTGAGAATGTAATTTAACATGAGGTCAGCCACAGATGTTACGTGAGGCTTCATAGAATGAACAAATGAGTAATAAACAAAATTAAAACTATCTATGACTATCTTTATAGTCTGCTTGTTTGTTTGGCATGGTGTGTTGTGGAAAGTGCTATAAGTTACAGTTTGGTAGGTCAGGTTCTTTGCATGTCTTTTGGTTTATTGATACTGTTTATTGGTAGTAGGGAGAAAAGAGATGAACCAAAGAATAAGAAGGTTTAGAATTAGTATCAAAGAGTTGTTTTTTTCTTGGCAGAAAAGTCTGTTCATCTCCCAGAGGAGGAGACAGAAGTCTGGTTGCTTGATGCAAGTAAAACTTGAAGTGGACAAAGCACTCTAAAATATAGATAGAACTTGGACATTCTGTGCTCTTGAATCTTTTCTAGCTCTACTTGCCATAGATTATCATTTCTGAGTCATTACCACTCATGTTTGGGAGGGTAGAATTTAACCTGACAGTTGTATGCAAACATTTAAAAAAAACCCCATTGAATTATTTTGCCAAAAATGATACTGGTGTGTCCTAGAAAAAGAGAAACCTATCAAAGAATCCAGTTTATAAGACATTATTTATTTTTCATTTGGAACTAGTGTCAAATGGCTCACTAAAGTTTCTGAAGAGTTCTGTGGGCTGCTGTGCCTCCTGTACATAAATATTATCAGACAAAGCTCATGTGTATAAACATTCCCAGACTTGGACTCATTGCCAATTCAAATCCTTTTATATTGCTCTTTTCCTTATGTAGATCTAATATTCCCACTGCATTTCAGCAAAACAGCAATTTCTATTTATAGTTTCTCTAGTCTATATTTGTTATAATGAATATGGATAATATATGCTCACAGAAGTTATTAATACTACTGCTATTACATGCATAGCAATTGCATGGTCCTGTTCTCTCAGGCATTCAGATGGAAAGAATAGGAGAAAAATGTTTATGTTTCTCTACTTCATGAAAATATAACAGCAGCAGGACACCCAAAGTGATGAGGTCTGGATTGCTGTGAATTGTATGTAGAAAATTTTTTTTTTCCACTGGAACACACTGGGTATCACTAGTGTTCCCAACATTTATCAGGGGCTTCTTGAACATTTCATGTTACACCTATGAATGAATATTGACTAACAGCACTATATCAACATTGTCAAACTCCAATCCAAATATTTGACAACATCAAAGGGAGATAGAATGCATTTGCTCTGATGGAGCTTGGACATGAGAGATGATGTGTAGAAAGAAGGAGTGGAAGAAAAGAAGCCCTTGATAGCAAAAGGCTAACATTCAATGTTCTTAAAATATCCAACATGAACTATTAGTGAAGTTGATTTAAGCAAAGCTGAAATGTTCGGCATAGCGCATTCCTAATGTGTCTGCTTAACTGAGCCAGTCTGTGTTATTGTTGGGCTACTGTATGCAAAGAACAAATAAGGCTGTTTGTTTTGGGATTTTTTCCCTTCTTTTTTTTTTTTTTTTTTTTTTTTTTTTTTTTTTTTTTTTTTTTTTTTGGTTTTATTCTCCTGAAAGAGTTGCAGAAAGCTGGGCTGGATGGTCTTTCTTAATGTAAGTCACTGATTAATAAAATGTGTGTATAATAGGTGTGACATGCACTTTAAGACTTTCAAAGCTATGTAGTCTCCTATTAATTCAAGTGCAAATTGGAATATGGTTACATTCTGTTGAAATAAAGTGACTCAGACTTCAAGGGTCCCATTTCACTTACATTTATGAAGTTTGTGATAATTCACCACAGCAGCAAAAACTGGCAAGAACAGAGAGATTCAATTTGGTCTCTCTCTCTCTCAACTGTTTCCTAATGCTTAATAAATTTTCCAAAAGAGAGATACACGTACTATCTTCTCAGGACTGTTAGTTTAAGAAATGTACTGTTTGCTTTTTTCTTTTATAAATTAATTACAGTTGAACTTTCTCTTAAATCCAGAGAAAATATTTCTGTTTGTAAAAAGGTTTTTCATATATTATGGCCTAATCTCATATGATTTAACTGTGGTCATGATCTTTTTCTCACACGGTGGAAAATATGATTTCACTACAAAACCTTTTTTTTGCCTCTGATATACAGTGTCTTTCCAGAATGATAAAAGTTGTTTTTCTTGGAAAGATAATGCTTGTGTGGGGAGAATCATCAGGAAGACTCCAGCTTAGTCCTATTCAGCCTAGGAATAGGCTTTTAATCCACCCATTCTAGGTAATGGGTTTGTGCCATTTTTGGGTTTTTTGTCTGTAGTTGCATACGTTTTCTTAATACTTTTCTGAGTGCAATCCAATCAATGTCTAATTTCTGGAACTGGCCCACTGAGAAGATTTTTTTCATTATGTCTGTCCTGCAAACAATATTCGTTCAGAAGTTTTAGGAAAGGTTATCAACATACCTCAGAAAAAAAAATGAGCAAAAGAAGGGAAGACGTTTCCTTGAGCATTCATTTGAATATGCAAGTTAAGAACATCTTGAGGTCCTGAGACAGGCTGAGATTTCAAAGAGCAGAAGAGTGTTTACTGAGGGTGCTCATGAGATAGCTGCTATTTATAGAGTGGTTGTTTCACAAATAAGAAAGAGAAATATTTAGGAGGAGAAATGGGCATAAATCAGTGACCAGCTGTGGCTGTCATGTATTTACTTGAAATCAGAAAGCAACGTAAATCCATCCATATTTTAGAGGCAATATTTGTGCCTAAACTGAATGAAAGTGTTAAAAATTGTGCGAGAAGGACCTTCCTTAATCTTCTACATTTAATTTAATATGTTGATCTCATTACACTGCACCTGTCATACCTGGTATCTGTAGATCAGAGAAGTAAAGAATGGTCAAGGCATCCAATAAAAAACAGCCTTAATGTCCTATTTTGTTTCTTATTTATGCCCTTGCTAAAAGCACTTAACATTTTCCAGGGGTGATCTCAGACACTGCGCAGATTCCCAGAGTGTTGATGAAATAGCAGGTGATACTTTGCCCATCTCTTCCTTGAGAAAGCAAAGGAAGTTGCATGTTTTTTTTTTTGACAACAGAAAGCTTGTGAAATGAACCCTGGAGAATGCCACTGCAAATGAATTATCTTAAAATTTTGTTCAAAGTTTGGGATATTTTAAAAGTCATCAAATTTTTAGAAATCAAAATATTTTAACCTATTACAATTGATAAAATTCATGGACAAACTGAGAGTCTGGGAGTAGCACTCCAGGCTTCTGCTCTCTTTCTCCAAAAGATGTGTAATCCTGCCTTTATATCAAATGTGTGAGTGAAATGAGGAGAGCAAGGTGATCCTGCTGCGCTATATCATACTGCTTTGCAGCATGTATGGAAGGCACAACAGAGGCAGAGGTTATGCCACTGTTAGAGAAATCTGTTTTCAAAAAGGTCTGTGTTTCATAATGAGACAGTAAACTGGAACAGAGAAAAATGTCCATGCCTCCTTCATTTAGTAGGAAATTCTTTGAGCAGCCTGCAAGCAATTATTTTATTTGGTGAGTTGATATGTAATTGCACTATATAGTTTTATGTATGAAGGCGAAATAGCCCCACATGAAAAGAAAAAAGTCCTTTTTAGTGGTTATGAAAATAAACTGTAAAGCACCCAGCAGTGAAAGGGTCAAAATGGTTGTATTAACTGAACTCTCCTGAGGACGTAAGTTGTTTACAGTATACGTTTAAAATAATATTCCTGGTTAGTCAGGCTTTCCCCCAGGATAATGCAATTACAACAGTAACAGAGGATTAATTAAAGACTCTCCCATAGGTGTTGCTAGAGATCTTGAATCGACCAAAGGGGGATACATTACCAACTCAGCACAGAGGTGAACAGACCAGAGCTGTTCAAAATAATTAGTTAGGCACAAGGGCAGGGTTGAGCTTTTTGCCTCATTTATCTGATTTTGATTAATACTGTAATTTCTTTTTTTTTATGCAGAAGAGGCATATTGGTTCCCATTTGTGTATGAGAAATGAGTAAGGAAGATCAAGCTTCTGAATAAGGAAATCAATAGCAAATGAATTTATTCTGGTCCAGTGTCAAGTAGGATATAATTTTCTTTTCTTTTTTTCTTTGACACCTGGTTTAAATGCTTGGCACCAAAGGGTAATTTTTCTGCCATGAAGGGAACAACAGTCCTGTTCATGCACAGTGCAGGGAGTGATGCAGTTGCATGACAAGCAACAACAATGACATGAGAGAGAGTTAGAGCTGGAGACTCACTTCCCCCTTTTTTTTTTTTTTTCCCTCATAATCATTCATGCATGTACTTGCAAAGTACAAGAAGATAGAAGCTGAATTATAGTACATTACCTGGCAAGGCCACTAATTTGGAATTATGCAGTAAAGTTGGAAAAAGTGAAGATAGTCCCTCTCTCCAAAGACCTTTTAAGACTGAAAAAAATTACAGCAATCCACAATGTGTTATTTTTGAATAAATGGTTATTTTTCATTCATTTCTGTCTTGAAGTTCCTGTTCTGGATGAACATTCAACAGAAAATATAGTGATCAAAGTTTAGATGAAGTATACAGAAATCTGTTTTAGAAACAAATGAACACCTCTCTCCAAGCAGTGACTGAGGAGATCTGGTCTAGATCCTTCACAATTTGTCAGCAGACCTACTTTAGACTGTAAAGCTAATATTAAAATTACTTGGGCTGTTCTGGACATACATGCTCTGAGGTGTATCAAGGTATTCTCCCATTCTGATGTTAAATATTTGTCACATTTTTCCATACAAAATCTGTACAACAATCTAAAAAGAGAATATTTAAATAAATCACAGATTAATTTATTTAGAACTTACATTTTTAAAAATCTCATTAAGAAAATGATGACTTCTTTATAGTGAATGTTTTATTCTCAAATCGAGAGGTAAGATTCTCATATGGGGCATATTATGCCTGTCTAAGAATCTGATCCAATTTAAATATGTGGGAAATCTTTTTTGTCTGGCTAGGCTCATTTTGTCATAAGCAAGTACTTTGTCTGAAAGGAGGTAGAGTAAGATGAAATGAAAATTATTGCTGTTTACAAAGTTTTCTTTCAGATAATATCAATATGAAGATCAGAATAATATAATATATTTACTTATTTATCCATAAATGTGGAGGAAACTATGATGTTCCAATTTTTCTTAATGGATAGGGACACTGAGCCTTTTAGCTTCTGGAATAACATGAGAGAAAGAACAGAATTCTAAAATGGTATAAGGGTATTTTTCAAATTTAACTCAAAATAGCAGAAGAATTGTAACCTAGAGGAGAAGTTAGGTTTATTTGTGAAGGAAGTTTGAAGAAAGTGTTGCCTAATTCACTGCATCATAAACGTCCTCTTTATTGATACCAAGGCAGGTTTAGTAAAGAGCATTCAAGAGAATACTGCAAGGAGAAAATAAAGGAATTGCCATGAAAAATATTAACATCTACTCTACCTATAATTTTCAAAGGCAACAGTTAGCAACACGACCCTGGTGGATTTTTATGTGCCATCACGTTTCACAATTCCCCCTCGATAAAAGAGAGATATTTCACTGAGAATCGGGATTCATGTGTGTTCAGATAATCACAGTTTTTTAGTGATCTAAGTACAGTATCCTATAAGAACACAGTTGTGTCCCACTGATGGAGGAGGGGCTTGTTCACATTTCTGTACATGTGTGAATGGGAGATTTGCCTGTCTATGGTATCCATGCCTCAGAGGTTTTCTTCTGTCTCTGTTTCAGACCTTGTCTTTGTATTGCACATTTTCCCACACCTACCAATGCCTCCGGGACTGATTGCACCGCTCAACCTGCGAGCAGTGTGTGTGGCAACTTTGACCTGCCTGCTAATACTGGAAGCTGTGTGTTTGTGGAAAGGTTTGTAGATCATGTATGACCACAACCTTATGTCTCCAGAAGATGTACATGAAGCTGTGTATGTGGAACTTGTTTTGATAAAGGTAGGACAGTGCAGGCAAGTTAAATGTTTTCTTTTTTGCAATCTTTTGTATTTCCGTTTGTTTCGCAGGCACGTGGGTTCTCGTGTTCTTACCTACTGGAGGTCCCTTTGGCAGCTGTCACTAGATGGTGCTAGCTGTATAAAAGAGGTGTCCCCCTTTTTTCCTTCTCCAATTCATACCTTGCTCTCTCAAGGACCCTGAGTGCTTTGGCTATAGAGCCAAAGAGATGTATTTCCACTGAGTCCTGGGAATCCAGAGTAGCTGCTTTCTCCCTGATAGCTAATAGGTCAATAGGGATTAATTAGGGAATTGCCAGAGGTTTGGATTTACCTTGCATGTGAGTTTCTTATGAACACAAAGGAGATTTGTTGTTCTGCCAGCATTTTCAAAGGAGCTTATGATAGGTAGAGGACCACTAGTTTTATTTTGGCGTTGTCTCATCTTTGCCCAGAATGAGGTTTGTCCTTTATCAAGTCTGCTAGAAACTAAACTTCTTTGTCAAAAAAAGTATGAGGATCTCCCTTAATTCAAAAACCAGCCTGGCAGAGAACTGGAAGGGCCTGAGAGTGACTGGCTGTAGGAGAGGTGGAAAGAGCAGCATTGCATCTCAGATAAATGAGCTTTGCCCATATATTTTGCAGGGTATTAGAGGCTATTTGAACAGTCCCTTTGAATCCTAGCATATATAGAAGCAGACCTTAAAAAATTATCTTTTACTCAGAAAGTGTTTGGAGTTGGCCCTGGATTAAGCATGGTGGAAAGTATATGGAGGATGGAAATGGAAGGACTAGACCGACAACAGTGTAAATTGAATTTTCCCTCCTGTAGGTTTTCCTCACTTTTTTAATGGTATCTGGCTGAAAGACAAAACCTTCCTGAGACCAGACCTTCATTTCCCTGGCCTCAGGAAGAGCTTAGCTAAAGAAGGCACCAGTCAAAGACATCAGGTTTTTCACCCTCGGCAATAAAAGCCTTTTCCTTCTTGTAAAAGCAGGGCACATTGCTCTCAAATGGGGAGAGATGCTAAGTGCAGTGACAATTGTTTCCCAGGGAGAATGTTTCGGCAGGAAGCCAGTATTTAATCACATAGCCACATCACATCATTACAGAGCGTCACTCAGTGCAACCACTTGATGCAGTGCACCGCACCTCCGCAGCATAATGCTGGCTCCCTGCCAACAATTTAGAGAAAACAGCTATCAGCCTTTATAATTGCTTTCCTTGATGAAACAACCCAGTGAAATGGCAGGGCTAGAATAGGGACGAAAGGGACAGCTATGAGACCACAAAGTTCCCAGACTTCCAAGTGGCACCTGTTAGCCACCAATTAATTTACTGGCCAACTTCAAAAGTCCACCATAACTGGTACTAATTGTCAACCTTGCTGGCAGTCTCCTCACAGAAACCAAGGAGTAAACCTACGTAAAGATAGAGCAGCTCGCTTTATCTCAAAAATGATGCAGTCATTGGGCAATATTTGACCATTCTACATGCATCCTGAAGCGGAGCTGGCTGCTTAGCATAGCACACCATATATACATGTTTACATTATCATTGCAAAACATTGTTTGCCATACATGGAAAGTAAAAACCCACTAGAATGATTATGACAATGTGTGCTCTCCTACATGCTATCTACATCATTTTACACATAAACCAGCAATGTCACCTCTCCCTAAAGCAGGCTACTGGTATCCTGGACTGCATTCGACAAAGTATTTCCAAAGAAGGGTGAATCTTCTCCTCTACTCAGCACTGATGAGGCCACTTCTGGAGCACTGTGTCCAGTTCTGGGCTGCTCAGTAGCAGAAAAATATCTCCAGTAAAAGAGAGACATGGAGTTGGAGAAAGTCCAGTAAGTGGCATAAAGATGGTTAAGAGACAGGAGCATTTCTCATAAAGAAACACAGAGAGCTGGGACTGTTCAGCATGGAGAGGAGAGGGCTCAAGGGGACCATATCCATGTGTACTGATATCTGAAGAGAATGTGTAAAGAAGACGGAGTCAGGCTCTTATCAGTGGTTTCCAGTGATAGGACCAGAGACAGTGGGCAAACTGAAAGACAGGAGTTTCTGTCTGAACATCAGAATATGGGGTTTTTGCATGGTGAGTGACCAATCACTGGCACAAGTTGTACAGAGAACTTGTGGTGTTTCCACCCTTGGAGATATTGGAAAGCTGTCTGGATATAGTTCTGGGCAACTGGCTCTAGCTGGCCCTATTTCAGCAGGAAGAGTGACCTCCAGAGGTCCTTTCCAACCTCAACTGTTCTGTTACACTGTAATTCTGTGACACTTGTTACATTAATCACAGGTGTGAAAAAAATTACCAAGGCCATGACTGAAATAGGTAAATAATCCAGTTTTAAAGCCACAATACCTTTTCTTGATATTTGGTCTGGCCAAATCTTGAACACATGCAGTTAACTCTATAAGAACACATATTGATTCAGGCTGAAGTCTGAACATTAGTCTGTTAGGACTACTCTTCTGTCTATACCTCTTCACTCTCATGACCAGTAACACAACTTGAGGAAATAACATGAAGTGGAGTAGGGGACGTTTAGTTTACACATCAGGAAAAGGTTTTTAATCCAGAGAGTAACTGAGCACTGGAACAGATTCCCCAAGGAAGTGACCACAGCACCAATCCTGTGTGAGTTCAAGAAGCATCTGTACAACACTCTCAGGCACACTGTGTGATTCTTGGGGTGTCCTGTGCAGAGTGAGGAGCTGGCCTCAATGGTCCTCATAGGTCCCTTCCAACTCAGCACATTCTATTATTCTATGATTCAGTAACAGTGGTGAGTAGATGATACATAGGAAGTGAAAAAGTACAGAGTTTATACAAAGGGATACTCCCAAGGTATTCCTGACCAGATTCTCAGACATAATCTGAGGAATTTAGTAAACCTGGACTTGCATCTATCCCACTGGGCTTAATAGACACCAATGGCCCTATGTTCCATAAATATATCTAATCCATTCTTAACTGTCTTTGTACTTTTAGCTATCTTTACTTGACATGACAATGAATTTCACAATTTAATTTTTTTGCTGTATGGAACAAACTTTTTTTTTTTTTGTGCATTTTAAGCCTGCAGGCTTAGAGTTTCCTCTGTTCATTGTAGCATTTTCATTCAAATCAAGAGGAAGGAAAATGACTCAGCACCACATGGTTTTGGATCTTGCTGTGTTTTAATTACCTGCATATAGTGTCACTGTCGTTAGCCTTGGTGTCAGCAGAGATAACACTGTACTAGACACCCAGTGGGCCTAACACTGTACCCCATGGTCCGCATCCTAAGCAATGTGCACACATGGATCAGATTCTCCAACCCCACCTCTTCCCCCAAAGCTTGAAGTCCAAATATATGACACAGTAAAAGTGACTGATAGGAAGAAGTGTGGAAAACAACAGCCCAGTGTGAGTCAGAATGACTGACAATATGCCCACCTATTTTTCCTGGATGTTGCTGGTTGTTTCAGGACAAGCCCAGAACCATGAATGCAAATCCTCTGTGGCAAAATAATTTCCGCCCACCTTTCAATATTCTTCTCTAAAGAAAAAAGTGAAAAAAATTCACCTTGCATTCCTGAAGTATTGCCTCTGGGCTCACACTTCTGTTGCCAGATTTGGAAGGAATCAGCAGTTCCACTGCTGTTTTGGCCAAAGAGGAATAATAGGATAATTCTAAGGAATTCTGATTAGGATTCAAGCAAGCATCCACATGACCAAGAAGATGTGCCCCACTGCCTTCTGCTCTCTAAAGGCTGACATATTAGTTTGAAAAGTGGATATGTGCGCAACAGAGTTTGAGCCAGACACAAAATAGATCATCTCCTTTGCCAATGCAATAAAATGACCTCTCTCAAGTCTGGACACTCACAACCACATCCTGTTTTAGATTACATAAGCAATTTGTAAAAATAGGCACATGCATCTAGAACTAAGATTCTTCCAGACTTTTGTTTATTGGCATATATTAATTGGGTTTTGGTTCAGTCCTACTTTTACATATGATAACTTTTAGTTTTGCAGCACAGTGAATATGTCTAAAAGAATAATATAGGCAAAAAACTTTAGACAGCCCAATATCTTTTTTTGTTCCTTTTCTTCCAAGTGTAAAAATGCAATTGCCTGCAGACAGAAGCAGTCTTGACAAAAGAATGTATATGGCCTAATGTTAGTCTTGATTAAAACAAAGCTTGCAATATTGTTTTATGACTGTATTTGTATAACATATGACTTTGCATAGGAGACAACCCTAACCATTACCTATTTATCTTTTTAAAGCAGGGTAGTCTGTTATTCATTGCACTCAAACAATACATGAATACATGGGCATATTTATTGTTAAGGTCAATACAATGATAGGATTTGATCCCCTTTTCTTTTTTGCTTAGGAAAGAAAATAAAATTTTTATGAAGTCTGTGCTGTTTTTTCTTTGCATCTGACTCTAGTAGGCTATGCATTAAGTAATATTCTCTAGTGGGCAAGGCCATCAAATACATAAATTACATTAGGGCAAGGAAGACAATCAAGGTCTGATTCCATACAGATCTCAACATGATTCTCAATTTGTAAAGCTAATCAACCACTTTTCTTAGATATCTTTACCACAGAAATGTTTGTCTAACCAGCAGCTTTCAAATGCAATTAGCCAATGTGCCCTTTCAGCTACCATTCAGTGATAACCTGTGAGATGGTTTTGGTGTCTTTAGAAATGTTTATATAATATAGACATTCTGTTCCAGGCTTATAGGCTATTTCCTAGGAAAACACCCAAGAATCATTCTAAAGTGAATGTTTTAATTTATGTAAATGTTTAGTTTTTAACATCAATGTGGATAATTGTAAGTTGATGTGGATGTGCCTTCCTGATACAGTCTGATACTTTCATGTTTTGTATGGCCTTTTTGAAGCAATGTATGCTGAGGACCCTGTGCTACCACTTAAAACAAAAATTATATGTCCATTGGATAAATGTAATACTATAAATTATCGGGAAAGTCCAGCTGGTTTGATTCTTTTTTCTAATGGTTTGAAAAGATCATCTCTTGATTTGATCAGCCTCTGAAAGGCCCTGCTAGACTACATCTCAGTCCATGCCTCAATAGTCCTTCTCTCCTACATTATGAAAATGTACAACTTCCCCTTAACAACAATGGAAATCTGAGCATTTGCCACCTGGCAGTGAGTGCAAACCACCACTATTGAATTAGATGGGATTGAAATATGTACCAGTCCTTATATTTCTGGAAAATTCTGACATGGTATGTTGGCATCCTGCTTCCACAGTTAGTGATGATGGGATGAGGGAAGAGAATGAGCTCACAAGAAATGAGCCTGTAGGAATTCTTTAGTAGCTTCTTGTGCAGATGTACATGGAACAACCTTATTGCCGTCAGGATGAAGAATTTGTGCCAATATACTTAGGGAGGCCGGAGTTACAGATTTTTCGGGGAAATCTAAAATAATTTGATTCAATAAAATGTATTTGGCTGACCCAAACAGACTTTATGCATATTCTTTATTGCCTGCCATAAATATATGTCTTCCATTTTGCCCCAGGCAAACTGTGAGTTAGCAGGAAACTGAAGCTTTCTGTCTGAAAAGGCTGTGTCTCTTACCAGCAGGTGCTGTTGATGTGCTAAGCAGAGATAACAAACCTGGGAATGTAATGAAATCCCATCCCAGTGCCTTCTGCCTCTACCACATTCTCCTCCATCTTCCATATTTTCTGTTATCATCAAGGAGGACAGTGGTATAAATCTCAAGAAGAAAATCTTACATACCCGCCCTACAGGTACTTGGGATTTGGCTGAAAGTGGCCAGCACACAGAAGGCACAAATGAGGCCATGAGTTTGGTTCAACCTCCTTTGAGTTTCTCTGTTCTCATTATTAGTCTTTGTAATTATTGTTAGTTTCTCTTAATGTCTTCCATCTGTATTCCTTTAGCACTTCCAAATTATTGCATTGTACTTACCACTGATAGATATCAGGTGGACCTTCATCCTTTGCATCGCTTCATATAACCCCTTCTGTATCTGAGACTTGGCTCTTTGTTGAGCTGTACTGATGTCAATTAAAAACCTGACTTTAAATTCATTTGTTTAAGATAGTACAGAAAGTTCAGTGTGGACCCTCATATTTTGGGTTATTTGTAAGTCACTTAAAATAGGCTTAAACTAAACCAACTAAAACAGAAGGATGTCCAAATGGAGGTTGGCACCAGTTTAATTAAACTGCGGTAACTATGTATATAAACAAGGCTTAAATCTACAGACTGTAAATTACTTTTGACTGTAACATTACTCATTTTATTTTACAGCATCACAGAAAAAGTTCAGTTGCTCTTGTATTCAGCCAAAATGTGGATCAGTCACTCCATGCTAGATTTTGATGAGCCCCATATGGATGTACAGAGAACCTACCCTAAACAGAGGAAATACCAGAGCACTGTCATTTAGTAACCTTGAATATATGACAATAGTTTCTTATGCAAAGCACTGGTGAAAATTCAATGCTTCTAGCCACTCGAGTACACTATTTTGCAGAATGAGCATGTACTGAGTCTATCCTGTCATCTTTAATGTCAATTGATTATTCATGAAAACTTAGTGTTATTAAAAATATTGTAAACATGTTTTGGTAAGCATATTTCATACTCTTCTGAACAAATATTTGTTTTATCTCTTGAATATGTGACTATTATATAAAGTCATTTCCAGTTAAATATTGCCTGTAGAAGTGGTCGGGTGTCATATGAAATTTAAGAAAAAAAAGCCATAATTTTTATTCTTAACTTTAGTAATATGATATTCTATTAATTAAAGACACTGTGGCTTTGCCATGTGAGATTAATGACAGCCTGGTGTGCCAGGCAAACCTGAATTTCAATATTTTTCTTTCTTACAGTGCATCACAAATTGAAGTTTTGGAAATGAGCTGTCTTATTCAGCAGAGTGTATTGAATTTAATAGAAACACATATGTAGTGAAAGTTAAACAAGTGCTTAAGCTTTTCGCTGAAGCAGTGCTTCTAGACTGGGGAACAGACAAATTTTCTTTCTTTCTCCCTTCTCTTTTTCTTTCCTCCCTTTCTTTCATAACTTTTCCAAGAAGCTTGTCATGCTAATTTTAAGAAGATCAGAAGTAGCAATATTGATGCAATCTTCTCCACTATATGAAGCATAGAAATAAATTTGTGGAAAATAGAGCATATTGTTTAATTCAGATTTCAGTCACAGTCCTAAGCTTTAATGCCCTGGATTTTGTTTGGTACTGCTCTATACCACTTAACTGATAGAACTGGTACTTATAACCTCTTTTTGTTAAGCTTGACCTTATCAAGTGTATTCAAAGTGGTGCCTTATACAAATTCTATCCTTCATGCATGGAATCATTAGCGCACCTAAAAGTTAAGGGGAAAGTAATTTGACTCCATAAGATTTTACCCATGATATTTTACTAAAGACTCCCAATTCCTTTAATTCCGTTTCACAAGAAAAATAATCTGAAGGATGAAAGAGGCCTGTAGTATTACTACTGCACCTTGACCACAGAATAATTTGATTTATTTTCAAAGGAAAAGTATTCTTAATGAAAATTCATAGAATGAAAAAATCACTGAATATCGTGGATTGAAAGGAACCTTAAAGATTGTCTACTTCCAACCCCTCCAATGTGGGCAGGGTTGTCTTTTGCTGGACCAGTTTGCTCAAGCTCCATTCAGCATGTCCAACTTTAAAGCTGTATATTAAAAACTGGTACGTATTTTTATGTTTGTTTCCTTGTTCTTCCTCTTTTCCCTGCTGATTGTTACTTGCTAATTTAGCATGATATTTAATAATTTAGCATTATATTTAGTTGGTGGGAACATTTGTGAGTTCAAGTTCCTGCTGACATAGTTGGTTCCAGTGGGGTTTGATCACCTTAGTCCCTCGTAGGGAAGCCAGGCACTGTATTAGGCAAAGATTAAAAAATTCTGTAGTGGACAGCCTTCCTGTAAAATCTGTTGCTAGAAAATTATTAGGCTTCTTTGCATGCATATTGTATTGCTGTTTGTTTCATTTTGTTTTTTGTTTTTTGTTTGCTGTTTTTTTTTCCCCGGGAATACCAATTTTATCAAGGATCTGTTGATTTACTTCTTCTGGCACAATACTTAATTTTATATCTATATCTATATACGCTTCTTTACTGGAATCCTTCACCATTTTTTGCTAATGTTCTGCCCCTTAAGAAGGCCTCACCATAAGGTCATAAAACACTCTGGCAAACATTTGGCATGTGCTGTTATTTCCTAAAAATATCTTGACGTATTATAAATCCTGGAAAACTAACGCTGTCAGAAGAAAATTTAAGTCATTCCCTAAAGAAGGTTCATCTCTGTCTTGGATCGGGGGGACTCAGATTTGCCATATGCCTTCAAGCCTGGATGGAACCTCAAAAACTCACAGAACTCCAGGAGAGGAAGTAAAGTGCTCTGAAAGAGATGGCAATGTAATATGTCATATGCCAAGTTATGTCTTGTTGAAGGAAAACGACTTGGTTCCTACTGACTCAGACACTTATTTAGAAATTTATCTGTACTTCATCAAAAGCAATAAACTACTTCTCATTGATCGCAGGGCGCCTGGCTGAATTCTTGGGAGGGGGCAGTTGTAGGTTACAGCTAGTCTTGGAGTCATCCTGTGGTTATGGAACTTGACGGGAATTCAGAAGTTCTGGGCTCAGCTCCCAACAATGTCACAGCCTCCCTAGAGGTAAGCAACTAAAGGTCTTTGTCCAGAATTCTCAGTCCATAATTAGCCTTTGACCTTGGAAGCTACTACTTTCTTTCCTAAGTAATGGTGCCCTGAAATTATTTTCACAGGTCTCTCTAGTATTATTGTTCCTGCATGTTTTCACAATTTCTGCCCCACTACCAATTATAAAAGAAATTTTAGCTGAGGAAGAGACACCCAGAAACAGGTATCTGAACAAAGTTACACTGCAACTGATGCATATAAAACTGTGTGAGTGAATAGTGTACTGCATGTTTGGAGTCAGTCCTGCATGTCTTTTTGGGACTGGGCCCAACCAGTAGAGAGTTCTTCAGTGGCTCCAGACAAGCCACTTGATCTATTTCATTTTCACCATTTGCAAAATGGGGCTACTAATGCATTTAAGAGAGAAATGTTTAGAGGATTAATTAGCTGGGGTCAATTATGGTGTTAACTCATAGACCAGGTAACTGGGAACTGAAGAGAGATGGGGAAGGAAGAGAAGTGGTAGAGTAGTAGGATCTCCTACAGCCTTGGTGTTTGCAGCAGGCAGGATGCACCAATGCTTTGCAAGGTCACAGCTGCCATGCCACCATTGCAAATAGTGTGGTGCTTGTGCCAGCTCTGCTGAGCAGGGCCCATTCCTACCTCCAGAACGGGCTAGCATTGGCAGTCAGTCCAAAATAACAGGTTGTCCTGTCCATCAAACTGCTCTGTCTGATCCTCATCTGTGCTTACAAGGTGAAAAGTACCTATGTTATCCCCTTGACCCACTATCTTTCAGACCAGCCTCTGCTCTTTAGAAAAGCAATGAAGAGGGAAAAGTTGTCATCACTGGCTTTATGTATTTTGTAGTTAGTGGTAGGAAGGAGAGTTGATCTCTGAGGTCTCTTCAACTTTGTTTATTTAGATTGGGTACAAAAGAAACCATTCTGCTCCTGTCAGGATGTTATTTTTCTCTATGGGGGCCATACAGCCCTGCTTTGATAAGTCGCTCACATAATAACAGGTGATGAACTGGCAATGCAATGACATTCACTAAGCAAAGCTCTCTCATTTCAGTACTCCAAGGGGTAGCCAATTCTGGGGACAGCCCTGCCTGTCAAACATCAATTCCCTGGAACATGGAATAGCTGCTTTTTAAAAAACATTTGCCCTGAGTGAACCAAGTTAAATACAAACATATTGCAGGGAGTCCAATTTTGTTGTGGGAACACATCCTTGTTATAGCATTATTTACATAGAATTTTCCATGCTAGCTACACATACTCCGGTGCAGCACTAAAAAAAGGGGTTTTGTGCTAGTCATCCTAAAAAAGAAAAAAGCTTATGCATTAAACAAGCAGACTACAGTACTTTCATCTGGTTTGTAAAAATATTCTTCTATGGGCTGTTCATAAATCTCGCTTGAGGATGCAGAATTTATCTATCAAACATGTATTTAATAAGCAGGGAATATAGATAATACTTATCCCTATTCCAATCTACACAACTACATTTTATTTGTGGCCTTGTCTGTCCTTTGATGCACAAATATCTGATTACCTACATAAGAACTGTTTGAGCTTGAGCATTTTTTAAAAATGTCCTTTATGTTTGAGTAGTCAATTGCACATACAGTTATCTCAACACAGCTACAAAATATAAGTGGATTCCCTTCAATTAAGGTAGTTAAATAATGATCCACACTAATTTTTTTTTTAATTTGCTGCTCTCTGAGGTAATAATTTTCATAATTTTCTTGGCTATATAAACATATATTACTATTACTATTACTACTACTAGTACTACTATCAATAATATTAAATTAAAAAAATCCAGGTTTCCCTAGCATCAGAGATTTCTTCTCTGAGATTTCTGGTAGGGTCTTTTTATTATATTGTTTTTGCGATACCACTGAATTTTAAGAGCTTTGCTATGATACCTACTGCCTTGGATGGTGCTGTCATCAGCAATGAGCAGAATTCTCAGTGAACACATTTGTGTATAAATTGTATTGTACTCCATTAAGTTTCCTCTAGAAGTGTGATCCAGAGCCAATTACAGTTAATGGGAAGATTTAATCTTTCAACTATAACAGATTTAGTCAACCAATGAATAAAAAAAAAAGAATAGAATGTGACCAATCATACCCCAAAAGTTACTCAGTGCAAAAGGTAAGTAATTATAGAACATCTATTCCTAGCACAGTGGGAAGATAAATTCATTCAAGATACTGGAGAAAACACACTGAGTAAATATCTCACTAGCAGAAATTAGGTATGTTTAGCAAGCAGTTGCAAAAGGTCTGTTTTATCAAAACTTTTATTTGATAATGCCATAATTTTAGCAATGCTCTCACAGGAAATGTAGCTGTCTTTAATCAAGTGGCAGAAAATCCTACCTGTTAAACCTTGAATGAATAAAGCAAAACAAAGCATGAATCATTTAGTAATTTTTAATTATTTAATAATAATACAACTACTCTGTGTCCCCTCAAAAGAATATTGATCTCCCTCTGCCATGTCATAATGACCTCAATAAATGTATTCATTCTTTGTGCTTGTAATTACTTTCAGGCCTGCTTAACTCCTTGAAGAATGAAAAGTTGTATTGAAGACAATCCACTGAATGGACAAATCATACCCGTCAAGTCAAGCATTAATCTAAGCTGTTCCAGGTTCAGAGTCTAAAACTGTGCTTAGTTCTGATCTGGCTTTGGAAGAATGTGAGTGCAGAGACTATAATACTGTCAGCTTTATTTAATTAAAAACAAAGACTACATGGTGACTGAATTATGAAAAAAAGAAGCAGACCAGCAATATTTACATGCTTGCTTTCCTTCTCAAAGCCTAATATATCTGGACACTTTAAAAGTGTAAGTGCGTGATTTGTATTAACTCTTTCTTTAAAAGGAAAGACCAAATTTATTAAATTCTTGTTTTGCCCTTCATACGCCAAGAATACAACTATAGAAAACCACCTCGAAATTCTAGTCCTGATTTTTATTTATAATAAGCCATTTTATTCAACTCCTCTGGTACATAAAGAGATTTCTAGTGGATTTGAATGCATTTTTACCCTCTAAATACTATAAAATTGATTTTCTGAAAGTAAGGTTTGAGAAAATTTATTTTAATTTGGTCTCATTGGTAGTTTTTAACTGATGAACTTTCCTCAGTTTGAACAAATTCTGTCCTCTGCATGTGGTCCAATTTACATTTTTCTTGGCTAGTTTACAAAGTGGTGGATTTATGACCTAGTGAAAATAATTAATGAATAAAAGAATTTAAGTGGCCAGTATGAGCTGCTTTTCTCTGCTATCTTCTTCAGTAACCAAAGTATTTCAGCCTACAGATTTTAATACTAACCTTAATAATGAGATAACTCCAAAACCTGGAGATATTTACTTCTGACATGCACTTGATTTATAAATCAGGCACTATCATTGAAAGTTTTGGTTTGGTTTCTGATCCTTAATTTTGGTTATAATTTTCATTTTAATTCTCTCTCTTGAAGACATATTAAAACCCTGCCCAGGCTTGGGACACTATGTTGAAATCAATTGGAAGAGATACTTCCAATTTTCATATATGAAACTTTCATATATGAAACTACTGCAAACTCTAGGTGTTTTCTTTGTAAAAAGAAACTTCGAAAAATGGGCCCAGATCCACCCTACAGAGAAGAGCCCAAAAGCACCAATTCAGACTTCATTTTCTTAGGGACAGGGAATACAGCATGGGGTTTGATCTGCATATGCTGTCTAATATATGAGAAATCTTGGAGTCCTGATAGCCTTAGTCCCTGCCACAGAAGTGTATAAAATTTCACAGCTAAGCTGCCAGAAAAGCCAAGACCACACCAGGAAAGCCGTCTGCTTACAAGAAGATACCTGCCAGGTCTTGTCTGCCAAAGCCTGGACTAATGAATGAATACACAATATCCCAATCAATCAAACTGGATTTGTCTTTGCCCCAGGTCTAGGTGAGGTCTGGTATGAGGTGACCATATCTGTCAAGCATGCAGTAGCTGTGGCCAAGAAACTGTCTGTACATTTATGCATTTATCAAGGCAGATATGAATAGAAGTCTTTATTTTTTAACTAAATGTAGTATATACACACACTGGCTGCATGTGTCTCAATGTATCATCATGCAAAGGGAGAAAAAGTAATATCTGCAAACATACACTGCCAAATTTAGGCATGTCTGTATGCAGATACCTATACATACATAGTAATTTTATTTTCCTGCTTGGCTTTGTTCAAAAATATTTCAGTCTTGTATATATTTTTCTGCACAAACACTAGGAGTGTGATTACTTGAAACACTGAAAAATTCCAAACCATAGATTATATAGTCCTTACAGCCATGTTAGAGATTGTAGGGACTATTTTAATGTGTAGGAGTTCAGACTGACAATGGTAGCAGACTTTGTGGTTGCTCTCCTGCACAGGTCTAAACCAGGCACTATGAGCATTTCACCCAGGGGTATGAACAATGCCTTTGAACCTTGGTGTGCTGGAACTGATGACTAGTCCCCACTTCCTGGGAATGTGCTCCTGGGTAGAGAACAGGGCAGGGTGAGTCAGAGTGGGGCCTGATAAAAGATGATATGGTCATAGAATAATCACAGATAAGTCATTGCCCAAGGGATGGGAAGATACTTAAATGAAATGATAGCCAGATATGCTGGTGAGGTATAGGGAAGACCTGACAGTAGAGTAGCTTCCCATTCTGTCATCCTTCACTAATTCAGATCTATCCTTATGCCTGTCCTAACTCCAAGGTAGTCTAATGACACAACACACAGTTGTTCACTGCCAGCATAGTTGTTTGCAGAAGAGAACTGTAGCATAAGGCCTTGAGGACTTGACTCATTCTCATGATGACTTAAAAGTGCCTTGGTTGATGCTTGCCTAGATAGGGCCCTCCTCTAGCCCCTTGGTTGGACATATCATCCGTATTTTCTTTTAAAATTCAGAGCAATTTTGATTGCTTTTATTGCATGTACACAGTAAAATGTAACAGCATAAGCATTTTAGAAATTTAAGTTTCAAGTTTCCACTGTGAAGGAATGCTGCTAAGAACCTGAGTTCATCACCCCACTCCTGCCTGGAGTTTGGCTCCCTGGACCCAAGACCAACATAGATATGGTGCAGGTGGTGGGAATCAGCCTGACTAGGACACAGGATCAGCCAGACTTCGCCTCTAACAAACCAAGCCTTAGCGTCAAGTCCTGGGAAACATTAATCTAAATCAGGGCAAGCCTGAGACCTCCTTCAAAGAGCCTTTGGAGTAGTTATATTAATTAGTCCAAGTTCTACTCCCCTATTGGTTACTTGTGTTTCATATATGGCATTGTTTCTAGAACGTTCCACACCCAAGACTATATATTGTTACCTCTCCATTGTTTCTGGTCTGTTGGGGAAGATGAAATAGGAAAACCTTATAAATATGATTGCCTGGCAAAAGATTTGGAAAATACAGACATTGAGATGAGAACTAGATTTGAAATAACAAACCTTGACTACTGAATAACTAGAAAACAATAGTATAGCCAGGTTGAAAGTAATCCCCCCTTCTGATTAAACAATGCCCTTTACCTGCAGATAGGTCCAAAGGTCAAATGGAATGCTCTGTCTCATCCCTAATGTATGGTTCATCCCACACCTGTGACCCTCCCCTGAAGTATCAGGTATCTGTGACCCCATTGGCCCAAGTCCTGTTCCAGCCCACCTTGAAGCCCCCTGATAAGGTGTGCCTGAGGGACCGGACGCTCTCTTGGACCTTCCCCTGGGACCCTCACCTGGAACCCTCGCTCCCTCTCTCTCCCTCCCTGGGCCTGCCACGAGTTGCGCCTCAAGCAGGGCCTTTCACCCCTTTTAATAAACCACATTTTCTAAGACCTGACTTCAGAGATCTCTCATCCATCCAAAGCGTCCTGGAGTCCTGCACTCTCTACACTGGTCTTCGGAGCTTGTCCGTGTACTGTGTTTGGGGCATTGTCCCTATTTTTATTTCTCATTAAAAGTAATTTCCCTTTCAGCCCCTCCATTGTTCCCACTCCTTTTTGCCTATTTTGCGCCATGTTCCCCCCGAAGTCTTGGGACCCAAAGATTTGTCACAGCCACCCTCACTGCGACACAGATGTCTGACCTTCAGTTTTAGTGGAGGCCTTTCCTCCTTGATTGAGAGCTGCCTTTAAGTTCAGGCCATGACTTTTGTCCTCCTCCTGAGCTACACTGACTTGGCTTTCTGGCTTTACTTTGGACCTGCCTCGCCTCTATGGACTCAAGGACGATCACTGGACATTGGTTGTACTAGGAACCATCGCTGGATCTGCTCTCTTCTTCTTGCTTGCATGTGGTAGGACTGCCTACACCACACTGTCCCCCTTGCCTTGCCCCAATTTCCCTGGTCCTTGGCAGTCATAGAAGGGTCTGCCCAGGAGTTTCAGAAAGAGGCTTTAGGTAGGTTGAGAATTTTTATAATCTTTAAAATCTTTAATTAAAAGAATCCAAATCATTGCGTCATGGTATCCATATAGAGAATTATGATAATTGTACATGTGCCAGGCAGTGCCTCTGCAGAAATGTTTTACTGTTACACAGAGAATATGCTACTCTCAAAGAAAAAACCGGCTAAGCATCCCAGAGGTTATTTTCATGAAAACACTACATTCTCAAAGATAGGAAGGCTTCCAGGGACCTGGAGTCATTGTCAAGAAAGGAAAGCACTAAGGTGGCTAGAGCAGTTGGACTGACCCTTGAAAACCAAGATTGAGGACCTCATGCAGCTATATAAGTATTTTAGGACCACAAAGTGGTTGCAGACACCTCATGTAATATGAGTCAGCTGAATGTGTACTTCCTGTGCAGCCAGCAGGGGGAAATTTGTACCTCTAGAGGCTGAATCATCTTGTCTCAACACAACTCGAATCTATTACCTTCTTTAGGTGGCTTATGGTCCCTATGAATCATAAAAAGAATCTAGAAAAGTAGATTCAACTGATCTTTAGACTATGAAGGTTAGATGAGGTGGTTTCTTGTCTGTATATCGAGGATAATTTCCTGAGCATATTACATAAGAGGAAGGGATGCATAAAGAATGTGACAGTTTTGGCTTAAATGGCCTCCATTGTAAAATATATCATAGATCTTTTTGGGGGAGGTTTGGAAAAGGGCAGCATTTTCTGTCCAATGTATTTTGGTCACATAATATGGATTGTGCACTATGTCCAGTTGATTTCACTTGCTGTTCACCTATTGATTTGTCATAACTGCATTGACATTGTTTGGGATTCCAAAGCTCCTGTAGAATCTCCTCCTAATACACTTTCATATTAAACAGAGGGTCTGTTCTCCCCTAACTATTCAGAAGTAACTTCTATTAACATTAATGAGAGTTATACATATGCATCAAAGAGAGAATAGACCCTGAGGGTATCGTATGGATGGTCCTTCAATATTCTGTGTCTCTCAGTGGGACTTTGTACAGTATGCCACGAAATGTAATGGGTCCATTGACTTTGTATCACTCTAGGTCACTACCCTTAATACAATGTTAATAGAAAGCTTCTCATTAAGATCCTAATTATGTGTGTGGTAACAAGACACACACTATATCTTTCATATTACTGCTTCCAAACCACTGCAGTGCCTTCTCTCGTAGGAACAATATAGGAGTGACCATATGAGGTGACCTCTGCCACATGTGAGCAGCACTCATAAATCCTCATCTGTCAAATTCAATCTCTTTTGGCAGCAGAAGACCATTTTAAATCTAGATGCTTCAATCCTGAATCTGAGAAAGAAGCGTATTAAAGTAGTGCTGATACAGCCATCAGATCAAATACATTTTCCATGATTCTGCCTGGGATGGATTAAAATGTAGGTCCCTGTGATCAAAGGGCAGTGAATGAAAGCACAAGGCTTGTCTCTGTCCTCCAGTTGCATAAACTCAATGTGTTTGTTTCTTTTTTGTTCAGTCTGCAGTGTCTAACACACTACATTTGGGGCTGCAGGTGATGTTTCCCAAACTACCTGTATTATGTAAATGAACTGCTAAAACAACTGAAGCGTCTGATCATTATCAGTCTGAAAGTGGAACAATCAAAACTATAGAAGCAGAGAAGCAGAGCAGTTCCCTACAATTATCTGTTTTGAAGGAATACATTGATTTGACATTCCTAAGAAGTCAGAGATGTCTGATTTCATAATATAATTTGTAGAAGTAAAAAAAGGCAAGTTAAACATTTGCCTACACATATCATGTTTACATGTGTTCAAAGAACTTCCCCAAAACTTTGCAGTCTCACTCAGCAGTATTATTTTTTGAGAGTTGTTCACTGTCGCAGGTTTGCAAACAAATTCAGAAATATGTTCCAACTCAGCTTCCTCAGCTTTTGGGGCTCTCTTCATATTTCAGTGCTTCTGTGTGTTTGTGTGCCTTTAATGAATATAAAGATGCAGAAAAAGTACAAAAAAAAATAGTTATCCTCCCATAGGACACATGAATATAGCATTAAGCAAAGCTGTTCTGCCATGTAGCCTCAAAGCTAAAAGAAGGTGAAATAGATGTAATATGGATTTCTGCAGTGTATCAATTCATTCTGTTGTGAGCTGAGCAAATAATTTGAAATGCATAAATCATCCAATGAATGTATCATTTTTTTTCCTGCTCATGAAAAATCCAGAAACAAAACTTTATTGCAACAAAGGGTTTTGACATTAACAATATATTAAACTGTGACTCTTTTCAAAAATTATCCCATGTGCTTTTTATTCTCTTGTGTGATTTTTTCCACATTTCTTAGGACCAGGACTGTTATGTGTAGCAGTCAGAGGCCCTGCAAGACCTCCCTGGCGGTCACTTGCCTAAGATAAGAAATGCCTAGTCATGATGACTGGACCAAAGAAGCCCCTCTTCCGCACTCAGACCCTTGTTATCTCTCTGTAAGACCACAGGTCATATTTGCCCTGACCCCGGAGACTGGACAATTTCCAACACCCCTGTACCCTATATAAACCCCCATTTCTGCCCAGTTCAGCAGAAAAGCTGTCACTGTACCCCTTCACAGGAGCTGCCAATAAAGACACCGCTGTGGAACCTCATACAGCCTTCTTCTCTTTCCATCTCCCTATGTCTGCGAGGCACTTAGCGAGCAAAGAGCTGAAATCACTAAGACCTGAATTCACTAAAGAGCTGATCTCACTTAAGACCTGCTCGCCAAGCTTGCCCACGGCTGGGGAGCTTGCCTGAGGGACCAGGAGAGGTTGTGCCTATCAGTCCAGCGCTATCCGGGACACCTATGGCTGCCCAGGATCGGACGGACCCCTGGCACCCCAGGCTGCATTAGTTATGTGAACAGGTCACAACACTCCACTTCCAGACCACTGTCCTTTCCCTACCTGTATGGTTTTTTTACACCCAAATTTCTTTCCATCAACTGAGAAGTGACATGCACTGACAGAAGGAGTAAAGCATCTCAGTTATTCCTCACTGTGCTTTCCTACCATGCTCTGCTATTTATTTGCATAGTTATACATATGCCTGAGTACCTTGCTGAATGAGGGCCACAAGGAAGAATGTAAATATTTTAAAACTTTTCTGGGTTAATCATGAACAGCTGTCTCCAAATATTCCATATACAGTATTCAAGATGTGTAACTGAGTTATGAGTGCTTCCCTAAGTCAGGTGACACGGTTTCACTCTTTGGTCCATGAGCAATCTCCTTTGTGACTACTCATGCATGTGAATGCCTACATGTGACTTTGAAATTCACCGGCCATGAATTTCAAGAGAATTAAACTCCACTGTGTGAATATTTACTGAATTTGGAAATGAAAGTAAGAGTGAATGTGGTCCAAGAGGTTGTGCTGATGAGTGCCAAGGAACCTCAGCAAGAGGCTTTTTAGCAAAATCCTCGATCTGTGTTTCCCCCAGCCCTGGTGGAGCTGGCCACATGTCAGGGTCTCATCTTCCAGAGTAAAAATGTCTCATTGGTACAAGCTGTTGTTTCAAAAATGCAACTAGACCAGAGTGAGAGTTTTGAGAGAATGCTTTTATTTGCCAGTAAAACCACTTCAGATCTATTGAGTACTGGAGTGAGTGCCTCGGAGGATTTAGGCATCATTCAGCTTATCTATAGAAATCAGCCTGCGTGTAAGTTACATAGGTAAAAAAGCCTATATGGTAGTACACGTGCTCTTTGAGACAGGGAAAGAATTTTTAGATAATTATTCTTAAGGATAATTCATTTCAATAACCTGATTGGGACATCTGAGTGATGGGTAGGGGGGCAGTGAAATATTCCTCCCATACTTGAGAAGTGAGAAGTGTCCACATGTTCAGAAATATTTATGTTTTTCCAAACTGATTCAGCTTTTCTCTTCCAATGTCCTGGGGAACATGCTGGGAAAAGAGCACAACTGAAAATGAAATTGAGAACTGCTGCAATTAAATGTAATTTTAAGTGGCATGAAATTAAGCAAACCAAGAGTAAGAAAATAAACAGAGCAGCCCCAGATTTTCCTTAGTGTAAGTTCTTTGCCTTCAGTAGAGTTACATGAAAAATATAATTTTACTCCCTCCCTCTCTCTCTCTCTCTCTCTGTTTCTGTGCCTGAATTCTTGATGTCAGCTCAGAAAGGAGAGTGAGAGGGAGAGAGAAAAAGAGAGAGAAGAGCGCATGGAAATTAATGTTTAAGCTTTCAGAAATGTACATTTAATGAAAAGTTTGGAAATAACCAACCTTTCATGGCGCAAAGTATTACTGAAAAAGATCTTCTGTGTTTGCAACCTTGTTGGCAGTCAGGCTGTCTTGGGCAGCAGTAATTTTCAGTCAGAGGATTGCCATAAAAGCCTGAAAACCCACAGAGCTAATAGAAAACAGGCAGAGAAAGTGAAGTCTAACCCAGGAATTCATAGGCTGAGGCTTCCAAGCTCAGCTGTGTGAGGTCTGGCTGAGTCACGCACTGCCACAGATTGAACTGGTACATCTAGAATAGCACCAGACTGAAGAGCTTGGCATGTAAAGTCTGGGGTTAGGCTCCAAACACTTTCCTGGTGAGATTTCATCCAAGGCAGCATTTTAGCCAGCAGTCTCCCTGCCTGCTAGGGAGCATCCCTGTTTTTAATTCTCTGCCCTTCTATGTTTAAGTTCCCATAAATATCATGGGAATTAATTTGTTCTGGTCCCTGCTTTAAACTGAAGCAGTACTATGCATGATGCATCTTTATGCTTTCAGAGACTTTCTGGTGTGTAAATCAGTCACTGTGGACCGATACAGACAAATCTTTGGGGAGTGCTGCAAGAAGAGTAGTGAAAGAATACATGTTAGGAAATCAGGGGAAGAACATATGTATGATTATATTAACATATAAACACAGACTAAGAATATCAGTATGAGTCATTTAATAGAAGAAAACAACTTTGGACATTTGCTTCTAGACTTGTTTTCTTTGTAAGTTGTTGAGAAATATTTTAAATTAAACACAATTCCCCCACTGGTATGAAAGAAACAAAGAAAACTGAAAATTATAAATGTTATTTAATAAAGAACCAGACAACACTTTTTAAATTAAATTGCTGACTCCTTCAGAACACTATATTTTATTTTTTTAAAAAATGTTTTCCCACTTTTCTGAGGAAATGGGTAGAATCTTTTATGATGGTACACATGATGTAATAACCTTACTTTTAGCCACCACGTACATCATGGCCTTAAATCTACACTTCTTTCTCTAGCCACTCTTGCACTGATGCAAGTGGCAGTGAGGCTGAGATTGGCTGGGTTTCCTTTTCCTCTGCGGTCCCTGACAGTGCTGCACATCTCTTAAGTCTGTTTGCATGGTTTAGGACTCTGAGACCACTAAAAGCAAATAAAAGCAAGAAGAAATGGGCAAACACATAGAAAACCCACAAAAATGTAATCATAGGTGTATGTGAGATTAATAAAGGAAGGCTAAAGCTAATAATTCAACAAGATTGTTGGAAAGATTACAAAATAAAGACTATTATTGTTTTTAAAATAGAAATGAAGTAGAAGAGATCACAAAAAAAAATCAATACAAGCTCTACCTGGAGACACCTGCAGATGATGACAATGAGAGCGGTGTGAAGGGCTGGGTGCTGCCTTAGGAATGGAATCACAAATGGGAAAGGGTCATGGCTGGGAAGAGAGACTTCAGGACACAGCTGCTCCCTCAAAGAAGACAGCATTCAGATCTGATTTATCTGGCTCCTAGATCTACTGCACTGGAGCAAACCTCAAACACATACCAGCTACAAAGTTGAGAAACTTCTGATGCCCATTTGCCTCCCAGCTTCAAACCATCTTCAGTAGCAGACACTGTAACAAGGAAAATTTTTTAGTGCATTCCAGCTATGAGAAAGAGAGTTACTTGTGTAACAATTTTCAGAGTTTCAGAAGATCTGAAAATGGAAATGAATACGAAACATTTGGGCTGGGATTGGGGGTTATTGATAAATGGGTAGAACTAGAAAAGCATAAAAAACCATTGAAGGATGAGCTTCTAAAACTGGGGAAGTTTTAGATATTTACGTTGGGTAAAGCTCAAAAAATTCTGCTTGTGTGAATGGAAGCTCCAAAGTATCTGTATCAACTCAGAATGGTAGATTCTTGCAGGAAAGGACTTTTTTAGAACTTTAGAACAGCAGCAGTTAGATGAGCTTTATATGCCTGAATGATACTTTACACGGACAACTTAGAGAATTTTTATCTCCACTCTCTCAAAGGTTTTGGATTTGGTTTGGTGTTTGGATTAGCTCTTATTTTATCTGGCTGCCCTTAAGAAGAGTACATTTACATTTTTTTCCCTGCAATATAGAACTATGTGGCTTCCCCAGGGAGCCTGGTAGCCTGAAAGTCTGTTTCTGAGCACACTTACTAGTTTGAAGAGCTTTTCAGGACAGTTAGCAATTGAGGGCATTTTTCATGGATAGCAAAATCCTGAAATCAGCAGCTAGTTTTTTTATCCAAACCAGATTACCTTTTCAGGACGGTGCCCTCTTCTACTATATGTTGTCCTGTCCTTTGTTTGGCAGGTTTATGCTCTACTTTGAAGTGCCAAAGATGCTAGTGTTGAGCTAGGGTGGCTGTCACCCCAGTAAGACATTGAGTTAACATCTGTGGAGTCTTTGCTGTTGGTGATTCTTGCTTTAACTATGTGGTAGGAGAGCCATCTTGGTATGATTTGGGGTTGTTCCGATGTGTGTGGGTCACTTGCAGCTGAAAAGCGTTTCATAAATACACAGTGCAATGTAAGATACGGCTCTGAACACAGAAAATTAATGCTGTGTTAACCTATGGCTGAAGCTGGAATCTGTCCTGTTGAGTCTTTCTGGGTTTTTATCAGCTTTTACCATCCACTCACGACAGTGTGGTATGTGTCATTATTTGCAACTTTCTAATAAAAAGGTGGGAAGGTTAAATTTGTTCTTCCATAATTTTCTTCCTCCAGTTTTCCTTCTTGTAGTGATTATAAAGGTTCTCACAGAGCCCTAGAAAGTTTAGTAACTACAGGACCAGAGCCTGAATCTGTACTGAAGCCTGGGCAAAGGTAGTGGGGAAGTGCAGAACAGTTCCTGCTCACCTTCCACTCCCTGCACAAACAGGGTGGACCCAAACTTGAGCTACATTTTTACCTACTATGTCCATTATGAAGGCAAATGCCTGGAATGGCTTATTCTGTTCTGCTTAAAAAGAGCAATGCTATATCAGCTGGGTTATGATTTTTTCTCTGTTTGGGAAGTCCCATGTTTAAAAATAAGAAAATGAAAAACTACTTAGTCTCTCAAACTTGAAAGTCAAGATATTCCCGCATGGCGTAGGCCAAATCCTGAAGGGCTTTATGATACATTTCTCTTGTGTGGGGACGCCAAACACAGGAGGAATCTCTACACATGCACAGCAGAGAAAATCTCTGTGGCAGCTGTTCACATTTCCTTGTGGAGGGAAGGGGGAGGAAGTAGGTGTTGTGGGGACCAAATCAGTAGCTTTGGACAGCACACAAAGGCTTCAGAGTCAGTGTCAGAGTTGGGAGCAATGAGCAGTGTCCACTAGTCCGCAGCCAACAGCCAGCAGCAGCCCAGCTGTGGGCCAGGTCTGTGGTTTGGAGGCCCCTGAGCTCTTGGGACTGAAAATTCCTTTTGCTCAGGTTGGCAGTGCTTCAGGCATCAGACCTTTTCTAAAAGTCTCTACCCCATTTCTCAGGATTTGATTATGAGCTAATTAGAAGGCAATTTTCTCTAAGACAGCATCTTTTGATTACATTGAGAAAGCACACTGCTGTGTTGTTTTTTTTTCTCCTTTATGAAAAATTTTTGTCTTCCAATGTATGAAATATTTTTAAGGGTTTTTCTTGGACTTTCATTTCAGTGGAATGACAGTAAATCTGCTTGTAGAAGTCCAGTAACTTTCTTACACTTTGCAGCCTAAGTGGAAGCCTCAGTTGGGCAAGTTTAAAATGAAAAGTTCTGGTGCTCGTTACAATAGCAAAACCTTTTAATAGCACCAGAGAGGCAGGGGAACTTCACCAGATAACTAAATCCATTGATCTCTAATCCTTTGGGCCATACTTACTGTGGAAGACTTGCATGCATGGCTTCAATCCAGAACCGCATGCTGCCAAAAAACGCTTAGTACGTTAGCAGCCAACAAAAATGTAAGAGGTCTGCTCTGCATGTGGGAAACAACATAAAAAGAAGTGGTTTTTTAGCTTAGTCTGACAAACGTTAGCATATAACACTGATATTAAAATGAAATGGCAGAAAGTCTCAATCATATCTTGGATGTTGGGGGACTTATATGTGCTAATTAAAAGGGACTGGGTGGCACTTTAGGCTGCTCTGTTGTAAGTTTCTTCTCAAGTACTCCAGTTCAAAACCTTCCTCAGGGAAGAAGCTGCTATTAATGTGCATTTCTTGCAGGCTTAAACATTAAAAAGAGACATCTACTAAAGACAGATGCATTTCCTCCTCTGTTTAGACACAAATACAGATGTTATTCATATCAAATATATATCATTCTCTGTCTCTGGTGACTGATCTTAAGGAACTGTAAAATCTAGCTAAATATATTTATAGCTTTATAGTACTGCCTATACCCAGATAACTCTTAATGCACTTCTTTATAAATATCAATTAATAATGTACATCAGAGGCAGGTCTGTATTAAATAAAAGTTTATGCTTTGCCTTCCAGGTACCACTGACAGCCTCAGAGACTGTAAATGCAGAAACAGTTGCATTTTTTTAGATAATATCACTAAGTCATACTGACCCTTGAGGTTTTTGCTCTGTACTTGATACTTTCCACATTTCAGCTTACCAATATTTTACTTGTGTGTGTGTACACACACATGCACACATCCCATATAAACACATCCCATATAAACTCTGCATAAATCATCTTTAAGAGCGCTTTTCAAAAAAAATTATTTGTGTATGTCAAAGGACCTAGACATGGAATTCTTTTCAAGCAGAGAATGGCAGGCACTGTATCAATGAAAAAACACCCCAGACAGGACAACCATTGATTTTTGCTTGTATCAGAGTGACATAAAAACCCCATGGATTACTACTTTTCTACAGCATTTACAGATTACTACATTACTACAGCACACAGAGATATTTCTTACAGGCAAGTTCCAGCTTCCTGAGGGCTTGTGCAACTCTTGTGCCTGTTTGGACTTTCTTCAAATAATGGGAACATCAGGTGAGGATGGCCACAGTTGAGGTGAGGTCATGGACACACCTGATACCTTCCAGAAATGCCCCTTAATCTGGTACTTGTTCCCATTTGTACAAAGGTGACCTAGTAAAATCAGACACATTATTCAGTAAGTATCTCTTAAAAGTCTAGAGCAAACACCATAATACCCAGGATTTGTGAAAGATTTGGTCTGGAATTTGTACATCTTGTAACACTGGTGTATTTGTAGATGCAACCTGGACATGTCTGAAACAAATTCTAAGCAAATATTATTCACTCAAATTCCAGCCTTTGTTCTCAGTCACCTTCTGTCACATGGACAAAAGCCTTTGAGTAGGAGTAAGGTTTGAGACACACAGGAGTGAGCATGGCCTGAGCAACTCCCTGGCGTGTACCCAAAGCACATGACAGCCCACTCCATGGATGGGCAGGGCATGCTCACATAACATGCAAAACCCATGTTTCATGTCACCTATCTCAGCTCTGGTACCCTTCCAGAAATGGCTTGGAGGTTGCACGTTGCAAGACATGTGGAATCTATGGCTGACCTGAGCTTGAATCACCCTACCACCGAGTGACTGTACCATGCTACGATCAAGTGTCTGGTGTCCACCAATAGGAATGCACAGACCTGAGCCAGGGAAAATACCACACTCACCAGACTTCACCCTGATGCTAAAGCCAGGTTCTCAGGATGTTTTGCAAGGCCTGCTTCAGATGCTTCACTTCACAAATCCAACACAACATGCCAGCTCTGTAGAGCCAACAAGATCAGGGAGAGGTAAAACAGATACTCTCAGGAGACAATCAGCAACTCATAAGCTAGGCTTTTTACACAGACTTTTGGTAATGTATCCATAAGTTAGAATGGAGCCACTAGGCATCATTGACAAACATGTCATCTGCCTCAATATACTTGAAATTAAATACATTTCACAGAGCAAAAGTAAGCTATTAATACCCTGTGTTCATAATACTACATTTCTTGGCTTTTTTTTTTTGTACTTCTGAAAACCCTACAATAATCTCCAGTTCTAATTCTACCAGATCCCTTTCTTCTAGTTCACAATAATGAGATATTACAATATCCTCTGGAATACAGAGGCACTGACAGAATGCACTCCAGCACTGCGTGTTCTACCATACCACAGCACAATGGTATGCCATTACTGGGAACCAAGTCTGCTCAATCTTGTTATGTCCTTCCAGAGCCAAATCCTGCTTGACTTACTCATGCAAAAATCCTATTGAATTCAGTGGGCATTTTGCCTGAGAGGGGAGCAGTGAAGAGGCCTCCCTCTTATTCTTCAGGCTTTTCCCTGATGAGGGGCCTGAGCATTCAAGATGTTGAACTGCTGCTGGGTGGCCCAGGACCGTATGTCTTCTCAGGAGAGCTCCAATAACCCCTAAGACAAATTAATCAGGTAATTAAGAAACTGATTTCTGATGAGCTTTGTCTTTTCAGTTTTGTTTTGTTAATCCACTAAAGCAAACCTTCAGTCAAATGCTTTTATTTTTAAACTCATTTAAAATCACAAGCTTTTATTTACTTGAGATAAAAAATATTAGTTGCTTGTGAAAGCAGATCATTCAAAACCAAGAGAAAAACATTTCCTCTGTTCACCCAAAAGTTGTAATCCTCTAGGAGGGCTTTCTTGACACAGCAGCATGTTTGTGCTATAGCCCTTCAGACCAATATCCCCTCCCCAGATTTTACTGAGTTTTTTTTGTCCAAACAGGGAAAGATTTAACTTAGACTGGGGGGAAAACCCCCCAAACAACTGCAACAGAACCTTCCTCCTCTTCCCCCCCACCAAACCCCCCATTTAAAAAGCATTAATATCTTCTAACTGACCAGTTGAAAGCTCAGGGTATTTTCACTTTTTAATGGTTATTTTATCTAACAAGTTCACATGACTTATTTCACCAGTTATTGCTGTCCTGATAAAATACAAATGAACCTATTACTGTACCTAGATAATGATCCATCAGCCCTTCCTTTTTGAACCCCAGGATCTAGCCTGTTGAACATGCATTGATTTTTTATGATACAATAATTCATTAGATTTCTGACAGTGCCCCACACATGAACCTCCAGATTAGACTGTGAATTTCACATACCTGAGAGAACAATTGAAGACTGCCCCTCAAGAACATTTGGATATTTTCCACATGTGTATTCCAGTAGAATTGATCATAAGATCAAATCTCTGTTTCTTTCTCTCACCAAACTTAACCTAAGGACTAAAATTGTAGATTTGTCACTTAACAACATGTTCTGCAGCTTCTTTCTTTTGTGCTTGCACAATGATTTCCAAACATTTGGTGCCTATTGCTCACCCAAGAACCTTAACATAGCAGCCAACTATAAATCTGTTTCTATTCCCAACAACCATAAGAGTTTAAAATCCAAAAATCCTCCTTCACAGATTTTAAGGACTCTTTCAGAAGGTCAAGTCACCGTCTGTAGACATATTACTGTTGATGCATTTTCCAGTTCATGTTATCTAAGAAACAGTGAGCAGTTATCGCCATTTGAGTACATCCTCCTGCACCAACCCCCTCAATAAAGCAGGATAAATATATACTGGTTTTGAAGGACAATTTTGGTCAGAATTTCCTGTAACAGATCAGTTCTTTAGCATGTGAGTCCACCTTTTCCTTTCACTAAATATGTCCCAGCTGGTTCTATGGAGAATCGTGATTCATGTATAGAGTCAACAGGAGTTCCCTTCTTGGAAGGTTAATGCAGAAATTATATTCCTCCTCCCTATTCATCTCTTCTGATATTTGAGTGAATGGTTGCAGCAGTAATAATTAATTAACATGAAATTATATAAAGGAGGTATGGATCACACCATTACACTTGCATGCATATAAATACCCCCTTTTTCATGGGAAATGAGGTATTACTGCCAAAGATACTCATAAACAAGGAAAATAGGAGGATGTTCTCCTCACCCAGATTCCTCAAGTTAACTCCATGTCACTCAAACTCTACAAGTAACAGAAAGGCAACTCACTATGATTTCTTTTATGTTGTTTTGGATCCCATTTTACATAAGTAACTATATGAGGGGGAGATATTTACATTAGAATTAGTAAGAAGGATTTCAGAGGATTTCAGGAACACACATGTTTTTAGCATCCCATTTACTTCAGCTGTATCTTCATTTTCTTCCTGAAGTGAAGGTAGTATCTTTCATCACAGTATTGAGAAGAACTAAATTTCTTAAGGACAACTAGAAGTCACAGAAAATTTCTGTTTGTAGATTGGATGGGCTTTTGAGTGATCTCAGGCATTGATCAGTGTGGCTACACCATGAATAACTTTCACGTGTTAGAGGACCAGCTCCAGAATGCATTTAGACTGACTAAAATACACTTGGCTTGCAAAGCTAAACAGGAATTAACCTGATGAAGTATTCAAGACTACTCCTCCAACACAAAATGTAGGTGTCACCATATTCACATAATTTTGTTTACATTAGTTAGCTGGGACAGCAAAGTGTGGTGATATATGCCTTAGGCTTGCAAGCACAGGACAATACAGCCAGAGCTAACTTCAGTGTTGTTGCTGGATGGAAAAAGTCAGGTATGCTGGGAAACACACCTTTATTTTGCTGGGTAGGCACTCCCTCAAAAGCTTTGTAGTGGGAGCACTATCTGCACCAAGTCATTTACAGAGCCATTTCTACAGCTCTCTTTGATGAAATTCTTGGCTCTAACTGGCATAAACTATTCACTGAAATGATGGGGCAAAAGTAACTTTGCCTTCATTTTTTCTAAAGCATTAACTGTAGCAATGTTTTGTACTTGTGGAGCTCTTGGATATGTTTCAATTTAATACCACAGCATCAGCTGTATGTACATCTTTCCTGTTAAACAGTAAAGTAAAAACCTAACCCCAGGTCAGTATTCTTAATTTCCACCAAGGAATATAAGAATAAGTTCTTTTAGGTGGTTTATTTTTTTTCCCCTTAAACTGGTGAACCATGACAGAATATTTTGCAACTTAACAAGTCTGCAAATTATTCTCATTTCCTCTTTGGCATTACTCCTTATTGAGCTGACATAACTAGTGTTTTGTAAAAAACACTCTAGCAAGGTAAGGTTTGTATATTCACAAAACTAGAGAAATGCACAAAAGTAATTTCTGGAATTGGTTAAGCATCTCTACTACTAACTTTGTGAAAGTAGAATTGTTGAGTTCAACTATTAGTGAAGTATAGAGCAAGAAGAGCCGACATCTTTCGTGTGATAATTGAAATAATTTCAATTCATTTCCTTTTTGGTTGGACAGAAACATATTTTCAATAGAAAAGAAATCTTGACGGAATCCATCAACCTAACCAGTCTTATAATGCAAGAAGTTAATGGACAAAAATGATATTCATCTTCAGTTTATAATAGCATTTTCTTTTCACAGAACCAAAACCATACAAAGTATATTATAAGAGCAACTGCTACTGTGGTAGATACATGACCTTTGTTTTATGTAACAATTACTGGGTTGGTGGAAAAATAAAATAAAAAAATCCAACAAATTTTTGTGCTAAGATAATAAATTATAAATTATGAAAGTCTAAGGCACTAAGCAACTTGTAAGCAACAGTCCTGTCTCTTAGCAACGAGCCATGGAAAGCAGCTTGTTGATACGAATAGAGCAGACAGGATTGTTTTGCAATGATTACCACCAAGGAACTAAGAACAACATTTTAACACCTGCCTCAGGGCACTTCTGCACCTAGCTATCCATCTCTCCAGTGGCCCACAAAGCCTGGGCTTGATGCCAAGCGGCTTCTGAGTCCTGCCTCCTTCCCAGAGCTGGCCCACTGCAACAAAAAGGACCCAAGAGGAAAGATCAAAGAGGTAGAGTTCAGGTGTGTTGCACACTTGTGCCCACTTCTATTTCTTTAAATGCCTTTTTACAAAAAAAATGCATGATCATTAGTGTAAATGTTTATTTTTTTTCTTCTCTCTCTGCCCCTTTAGTGCTGTGTGCCTAATCTATACTTAGCATTATGAATGAACGCAGACAAGTTTTTGATATTAAGCCAACATTTTTTTACTGTAGTTTTATTCTTAAATACCCAGCATTAAGAGCTGGAGGAACAGTGCAATCAGCAGAACCTTGTTGTTGTTTTGCCATTGTGCTGGTTTCAAAAACATACAAAGAAAATGTTTTCAGGAATAAAGTGTCTGGTAAGTCCCTGAACTAACATCAGTGGTGGCTCATCCATTCTCTCAGGTAGAACATTACGATAGTGAAGGGAAGATGTAGAGAAGAGTAGTAAAAGTTAAGGGGGGAAAAGGGTGATGTGCAGTCCAAGCAGATGAAGAAAAAATCTTAGGAGGAGTGAAAATGAAGGGAAGGGAAGGGAAGGGAAGGGAAGGGAAGGGAAGGGAAGGGAAGGGAAGGGAAGGGAAGGGAAGGGAAGGGAAGGGAAGGGAAGGGAAGGGAAGGGAAGGGAAGGGAAGGGAAGGGAAGGGAAGGGAAGGGAAGGGAAGGGAAGGGAAGGGAAGGGAAGGGAATAAAAATGATGAGAAAGTGAGAAGAGCATGGTAACAAAAGATAGAAATGGGACAGTGGAGAAATAGAAAAGAGAAAGAAATATCATGAAGACACACACACTGCTTTGCTGTTGGCAGAAGTAATTTCCCTTGCAGAAAAGAGTGAACGGAGAACAGCTAAAAGGAGAATTTAATTCTGATCTGCTGGAAATCCATCATTGACTCACGAGACCTGGCAATTCTTCCAGTCCACTTTAAGCCCTAAGTGAGTTGGAGCACTGATCAAAGCCTACAGGCCAGCTTAGCCTATAACCCCATCTATCTCCACATTATACCTGAATTTATTAAGCAATACAACTGTACTCAGCACATTTCTATCAACATAGCTTTTCCTGCTGCTGACTGGAATGCATATATGCCAATTTTTTTTTCTGTACCAAACTGCCCCATACTTGCTAAGAATACCTGGAGTTTAGTTGGAATATATTTGTTTCACATGAGGAATTTACATGAAGGCCAGAGACACACTGCAGAAAGTCAGGGTTTTGTTATTTCTTTTTTAAATTCCCTATCCAGAGTAGATTGATTTAAACTAAATTTGCTAAATGTAACAACTGCCATTGCTGCATAGGCACATTAAACAAATGCATGGGTTGATCCACCTCAAAAAACTATTTGTTTTCCCTGATGCAAAATCCTGGAGGATTTGGTCATTGTGTCTTATACACCGTTAAGGCTCACCAGGCAAAAGTAGGCTTTCTCCTTCACTTTTCTTTTGGGTGATTGAATATGAAGTCCAGCTCACTGCACATCCTTATGTGAGATAGTTTAACACGGTACCTCGAGGCTCTGTGGTCCCAGAATGCAGCGCAGCTCACTGGCAGTAGTTCAGCTGAAGACTAAACATTTGGCTCAGTGACAGCAGAGCTGCCAAGAGTTGGCAACAAGAGACTCACAGGGAAGCAGCAGGCTGCTAAACCCTTTCACATTTTTAATTAGATCCACACACCCATGTCTTTGAGCTATCATAAATATACAGATGACATAGAGAGCATTATTTGGGGTAAGGGAAAAAAAAAGGAAGAAAACTGTTCTGTGGTATCTCTTACCTTATTAAAATAATTTACCTACAGCTAGTCTTTGGAACTAACAGGGGAAAGAAAGGGGTTGTGACATTTAACTCAGATAAAAGTCTCTCCCTGTCTGCAGTCGAATTCACCCTGCACACTGAAGATGCAGGGTCCTGAGATGACTGACACATCGCCTTAGCTGCAATAGCATCGCCAGAAGAGGGCATTATTGGCAGCAACTCCAGTGTGTAATTTCCCAGAAGAGCTATATGTTCAAGCTCTAAGTATTCTTAAGTGTGTATCTTGTAATGATGTTGTTGTTAAAATTATTTGTTTGGGTTTTTTGTCATTTGAAGTGTTGTTACTACTTTCTAAAACCATCTTGATATACTAAAAACTCTTTCATTTATTTTTTCTTATGAATTTCTTTGCAAGGATATTTTCCAAATTCAGTTCTTCCTAAACTTTCTTTCTTCCTGACTTTCCTGTTAAAATTCTTCCTTCAAAATAATGATGATATTTGCTTGGTTGTTTAATTTAATTCATTTATTTTTTTATTAGTGATTCACAGAATAATTCCCCTGCCACTCATCACTGTTTTTATCTGACACCACTGAGAGCAACAGTAATAAAGACATACATCAAATATATTTATATTGGCAATTGACATCATCATATAGGACAATCCAATGCATAGGGTTAAAAGATCTCTTCTGATGTCCAAGGACTGTGACACTCAAAGTATTGTCTCTTGTCTCTTTTGTTTCTCTTTTGTTGTAAAGCCTTAACATTTTATTCAAAATAAAAACTGTAGCTGTGTCATCAACCTGCAGTGTAAAAACATACACAAAGGATCTTTGCAACTGGCCTGGAAAGGCTAGGATTTTCTTCTTGTATTTCTCTTAATTTTAAAGAAAATCTAATAATGAAACAAAGTACTTGAAATGCTGTAGGGGAAAAAAGAATCACATGTTGTCCCGCCTGGAAGCACAAATTTTATAAATAGACACTATGGCAAACATCAAAGCAATTTCTGTGCAAAGAAACCAACAGATCATGTATATTTTACATTGCCCTTTTATTCCAAACTGTGTTAGCCACACATTGCCAGTTAACTCTGAATGTGCAAACCACAAGCAAGTCTCTTCATCCTGGATATCTGGAAAATAGTTTGTGTCATCCTCACTTTTTTGTCCTGTATTAGTTAAAATTAACCATGTCTTCCCTTGATTTTTCTCCTGTGTACTTTGCCACACACTGAGAGGCACAGTGACCCAGTACTTTTGTCTCCTTGTGCACCCAGGGCAGGTCCTTGGCAAACATTTCAGCCAACAAGATCTGTGACCATTGCCAGGAAATCTGCCCTGACTTTGTGTCCTCAGAAGCTTTATTCCTGCCTTAGTATGGACTCTGCTCTGCACCAAAGAGCTAAATGTAGAGGAAGAACCTCTTACAAATGGACTGGGCCACTGTCAACCTTCACACCATAAGGTTGTGAAGTAAGACATGTCAAGGCTGTTAAATCATTGTGTGGGGCATCTTTTTAACATTTGTAAAATGATTAGCAAAATAAGACTTCTCCATTGCCTTGGGCTACCAGCATCCAAGTAAGTGAATTAAAAAAAATACAGATAAACATCATTGATCCTCTTAACAGTTTATTGCTGCTAGTAATGAGACACCCTTCTTAGGGGCAGATTCTAAAATAAGTATTTATGTGAAGTGAAAAAGAAATAAAAAAAAAAAAAAAAAAAAAAAAAAAACAAACTACAAAAAGATGATTAAAGAATGAGCCTAGAATTTTAACCAAACTTCCACATGATAGAAGCTCAAGAACATTTCACAGGTACAGACACAAAAAAAAATCTGCTAACAATAGAACTAATAATACTGTTTCTCATTATTAGCTACATTATAAAACAGATTTCTTTGCTAGCAAAAGCATATTGTTAATACCTTCTGTGTGAGTTGTATCAGTATTAAATAAGCAAGTTTCAATCTAATTAATACAAGTGATCTTGTATCTCAGTTACATGTGTCTTATCTGGAAGAAGGCATTTTAACAGAGATGTATTCTTAAATGAAGTCTGGGCTTTAGTTTATCAGACATTCCAAAGAAGGAGTGGTGCCTCTTTTCTTTCCTCTCACTCTCTTTCTTCCTTATTTTCCTCTGGAAGGTACCTATCTTGATACTAACCAGCCCCAAGCATGTTTACTATAACTGTCCCACAGAGGTAAATACCTGTGCTGATTCATTAAAATTCTTGTTCAGATCTGATCAAAACCTGGATGTCAAATCTGCAGTCTGCCCATGCAAGCTTCCCCACGCCAGCCTTTTTCAGACCTGCCAAGATACCAGGCCTCTGGCTATTAACAATTTTATTCAGAGGTTTCAGAAAAAAAAAAAAAAAAAAAAAAAAAAAGGACAAGTGAGAAGCAAGAATGGAAAATCCTGTTTAAATCATCTACTCTATTTCCATGTCACTGCTGGAAACTTTGCTAAATTTACAGACTTTGCTGTCATCAGTGCTAAAAGAGGTTTCTGTGTACAGCTTTTGCTGCATCAGATCCATGCAGCAAGCTGTTAAAAAAGATGGGGTAGATGGGTGTGATTTTGACCTTTCCAGAATGAGTGTGCCTCTCTGGATATAGAAAGACCTAAAGCAGAGTTTGTGCTGAGCCTTGGGGCAGCCCTGAGGGGAAGAGAAACAAGAAAGATGGCTTGTGTTTGTCCCTATCACCAACCTCCCATACTTACATACCCTGAGTGAAGTACGGCTGTATAGACCTGGCTTTGGACTGTTCTTTGGTGGGCAGATGGAAGAGAGGTCACTCTGCTGATGTTTCGAACTGTCTGGGCACAAGATAGTCCCCAAAACTGAAACTGGATAATGTAGCACAATGGTGCCTCTCAGCACCTTCCTCTGCAGAGATCCTTTGATTAAGCATGACATGTAAAACCTAAAGCACAGAGCATTTGTTTCAGAGCTGGGTGTACCTATGACACTAGGAAAATTGGCAGAGTGCATGTCTGGCTGTAAGACATGGTCAGAAGTCTGCAAGTGAAGTGTTACCTTCCAGTGCCCAAGCAAAACTCAGTGCTTCTGGGCTCCCCCTTTCTCACACTGAAAATGAAAGATGGGAGAAAAAAAAAGCAAAAATGTGTCTTTGTGCCACTCTGAATCTGGTTCAGAGATGGTCTCCTTTGGCTCAGAGAGCAATCAGCCTTTCTTGGACTTTTTTACTTGCAGAAATGGCTGAAGGACTTGTTTGGCACATCGTCCTTTTAGTCCAGCCCTCCCTCCTTACATCCCAGTCCAGAAGCAGCCTGTGTGCCAGACCCTGTGAGGGCAACGCTCAGAAGGGAGTGCAGCACAGAGAACGTGCCTGAGAGCCCATCCCCAGAGGGTGATGCTTGGTCTAGTTGCACTGGAGAGGTCAGTAGACAAACTGTGCACCTGCAAGTGCAACTCTTACCTGCCCCTAAAATTTTCATTATTGGGCTCATGCACTGCAATACCATGCTAAATTTGTTGGAAAGATTTTTTTGGCTCTGAAAAACACGTTTCAATCATGTTGATTTCCCTTTGCTGCTCTACCTAAAAAGGCATGTCCAGGAAGTATTTATTTTCAGGTGAAGAGGCAGCTTTCATAGTCTCTTTCATCTTTTAATGAGACACAAAAAATATACTACTTTAAATCAACAGCACTGAATCCAATTAAAATATATGAAAAATGATATCTAGTTTACTGTCAGACTTTGCAGATGTCTTGCATCTTACAGACAAAAAGAATCCTATACATTTGCTTGTCAAAGAAAAGTAATTTAAATATTAACTTTTTCCTAGTTTGTTATTTAAAAGAATCATGTTTTTTAATTGCTAGCATATATTCATATTGTCCTCATTTCTGTCAGCAAAATAGTTCTAAACAACCCCATTTTAGCAAGCAAATTTATTACAGTTATAAATAAAGTGATTATTTCAGCAGCTGTAAAATGTTCCAATATACACTACAACTACTCCACCAGTAAAATTTCTGAACACATCATTTCATGCATTCCATGCTATGAGCAGTAGTAGTCCAGGGTTAGGAAAGCTACTTTCCCTCAATCCAGCTTTAGTGAACCCAAAAACTACACTTAGTCCCACAAAAGTCACAATAATAGAAGTCCATTCAGTACTACCTTTCAGCAAGAAATTCTTAAACAAATAAAATGGACACCAGAAGTTTGTTTCTTGATGCAAGCAAGAAGCCCTGCCCCATCCTTCCACAAAAAAATTCTCTCATCCCTAACACACTAAAAATCCGGAAAAAAAATTCAGGGACTTTCCTGTAATAAGCATATCATTTTGAATATATGTGGTGTTTTGTTGTCAGTTTTTTTTTTTTCTTTTTTCCATCAGAAGTACTGCAAAGGTTTTATTTAGTGTGCCTTTATTTCAGCACAACAAGGAATATCTGATTTCAGATCTCCCCTCTATTCTATCCTGAAGATAAGATCGGTTCACTGAAGGCTGAGAGAAAAAAATCATAAGTACTGTTGCAGTCATTGTGAATTTTGTCTCTGACTTCAGAGAGGCCAAGATTTCTCTCTCAATAGTCCTTTGTTTATAGATCACAGTATCACCTTAGGCTTTTTGGCCATAAGATTGCACTGGAAACTTTTGTTTAGGTTTCTGCCCTTTCTTCTCCCTTAGCCCTGCTTCATGCTCTTCTTTTAATCTGAGTTTAGAAGAGTGGAGGAGCAGAGTCAGTCACTAAGGACAGGGCTTGGAAGTTCAGAGAAGGGAGCACTACCCTTTACCACAAATACATCTGTGGTCATTAAATTTAGCAGCGTTCAGGAAAGTCTGTCAGGACAAGCTCAGTTCAGCCTTCCTCAGCCTTTTCTCTAGTAAAAAAGTTTCTTACAGATCCCTCAGCTGCCAGTCCCAGATATCCTATAAAACTGAAGCTGAGCACACGCCTATGCTACCATCCAGACACCACTGACTGATGCCTGTAACTCATTGCCAAAACGTAGGAACAGGAGCGTGCAAACTAATCATTGCAGAAAATATGCATTTAAAATTTAGCCTGTTTTCCACTAACAAGCAGAAATAACATCCCATCCCACTTCCATCCAGGAGCTAGTAATGCTGCCAGACAAACTTCCGAATAATTCTTTTCAGCCACGAACCACAGAATGCTGAAATCAATAGGAACTTCTCCTAATCTGAACACTGTTTCACAAAGGATAACTGCAAGTCTTCTCCCACCCACACCCAGAACAAGGTTCCTTCATTTATGAAATGCCCATAACTAGCAAAGATGTTTTCATTCCTGCCTTCCCTGGCAAAGTCCCAGGTGCAAGCAGCAACAAGCACAGGAAGCCTGATACATAATCTGCCAAGCCTGACTCCAGCATTCTTTGCTCCTCACATGACAGATCAGATACTTGGTCAAAACATCTCTGACAATGCTGTCATCCCTCCAATATCAAGGTAGCCTGATTTTTTAGGGAAGAGCTAGATCTATTTACCTCTCCTATTTGCCCTTCATAGCCTCTTGACATTTACTGTATTAATCACCTCTCTTTCCTTCATTTCTATGCAACATTATCATCTTTAAATACAGAAAACATGTCATTGACGGTTAATTTCTCAGAACAAAGTTAGTATGATCTTTTTTTTTCTATTAAAATTAAGCATTCTGTGTCCAGTTTTCTTAGAAATTGTGCCCTGGATAAATCAAAGGCAAGAAATTTTAAGAACCTTCCAGCAATCTATCATTTCAGTGATTCTGAAATTATTAAACCTGAAGTGAAAGCAGGTTTGTACAGTTTGAGTGTGTCAGTATGGACATTTTGCCTAGTTCAAACTGTCCTATTTACCTGTATCACCTTTGAAAGAAACCAGATGCAGAGTTACATATTCTCATTTGAATTTGAAAATACTGTGCATGATGCTTTGTTTTCCACCCTTCTGTTCTCGTTTCCTGCCTCCTCTCCAAGGTCCAGGTCTGACCCTTCTGACACATTTCATTAACTTGGTCAAGAGAAAATCTGGACTCTAGTTTCAACTTTTCATTGTTGTCGTCCTTAGGAGATCTCTTTACCTCTGCCCCTCTGCTTCCAGTCTTCCTAGTTGCAAACACAGAGAAGACCATAACTTTCACTCTGTGTTTGCCCAATGCATCCAAATGAGATATTGGTGGAGAAAGTAAAATAGCTGCTGTATAGTCTCAATAAATTATCATAACACCCCTAGTCCATGCAGTGCCATTAATGTTGGGGGAATATTAAGTAAATCAGTTCTTCATTTGTATCAGTGTTCTAATGAGGAGGGAACATCTTCATCTTTCTTGTCTAGTTTGCATACATGAAACTTAAAGAAAATTTTAAAACCTAGATATACTGTTATTGCAGTGTGGAAAATTCAGTCAGGAATTTCATTATGTTCTTTTCTAGGGAAACAAAGTCAGTGGAATATATAACATATAATGAAGAGACACAAACAACCCAGCAAGTCCTCTTCCTCTCTTTTCTCCCCTGGGGGTCAATGGTTACTTCACAGGCCATTTCAGCATCTGTTTGTGCTGGAAAAGGCATGTGTACCTATGACCTGGATGAATAATGGTAGTAATACTTTAACCCCAAATGAGATGCAGCATTGAAGTGTCTGACATGAGACAGATGCCATAATGCTGATGCCACCATTGCAGCTGTGGGGGGTAAAAGGGTTGCTCTTTTCATTATTTAGAAAATTCGTTGACAATCAAGGCTCAGAGCAACTGGTGAACACCTTGCATGGTCACTTCCATGTTCAATTCCCATAAACAAATTTGGATCATCTGGTGGCTTTCAGCACTGCACAGCCAGATTCTTTGAATGTGCCAATTTCTGGCTTGATTTCAGTATTACTGCCTGCTGACAGAGGGGTGCTGCTGAGGCAAGCATGATTGGAAAAAGAGGGAATAATGAAGATGCTCTGTTTTACAGGATCCTTTCTGGAGTTGTACCAGTTTCATGGGAAGTTTTGTTTCTCCCAGGACACAAGCTACTGCATTGGCTAATAGAAGGAGGAGTATTACATGATGATGGATGTGTGAAAATGACACACCAAAACAAAACAGCACTGCCCGTTTCTTCCCTAGGGGAGAGAGTGGAAGAACAAACCACATGTGACAATGTCAGTCATGTTGCTTAATGGACTGCTCTGGGACTTTCAGATAGTACAGTGATGTGGACAACATAAGAACCTGTTTGGGGCTGCATAGCATAGCAGTAAAATGGTGAAAACTTGAAGGTCATGCTCCAGATTTTAGAGGACAGCCTGAAAAAGCACTGCGTCAGCTTTTTGGCATGGTAATTTTTACCTGCATGCCTAAGAGTGCCTCAGAGGAGTTCTCTATATGGTGTCTATACAAATCTGTGAAAAATGAAGTAATTTATGAGGAATTAGCCTTGAATTATTTCAAATTGGAAGTAGGAAAAAGTATAATTATTGTCATAGTGTTCCATTTCTATATTTTCTAAATGAAAACTGAAATTTCCTATTTACTGAAAATTTTCTCTTTTGGGCTCTTAATAATTTTAATATTAGAAAAATAGAATTTAAGAGATAAAATTACAAAAAAATCTGGAATTGTCTAAGAAAAACTGATGATTAGCATGCAGGATTTTCTCCATCAAAATTATTTGAGAACACTTTTTATATTTCTGTTCTTGTTCCTTATTTAATTTTATTTCATGAGGAAAATTATTTCTCATCGTACTTGTCTCCAGACTCTCCACTCTTGTGTCTCTCTGATATAATGTTGAAGGCCACCATAAAGATGACTATGTGGATTCTAAGTTATTTTAGATATTTTCTATAGCAGAGCAGTCATCTGCCACCCTATTTTGATTTGTTAGAGAATTGTGCTGCATTTAAAATTAACCTGAACACCTAATAATTTGTTTGGATTAGGGTATGGACAGTAGACCACAGAATAAAAAGAATATATACAATCATGTTCCAGATCTTTCACAAACACAAGAGTTATATAAAGTTCACCTCTTCTTTTAATAATGAGACTGTGTACACAAGTATGTACAGAATTTTTACAGTGATGTTTAAAATTTGGTAAGCGATAGCATGGAAAAAAACCATACACAGTATCTAACATAAACCACTGAACATTTCTCAATTAGGAAAACCTCAACAGAAAACTCAGCTAAGGTTCAATTAATATGTATAATCAATGTCAAATTGTTTTATAAAAATTTCATATTGTTCTTTCACCTTGTTCTTCTACTCCTCCAACTCAAACAGTAATGAGAAATAAGGGACAAGAATTCAAACTGCCAATGGTAGACAAATACAGTAAATAACAGAATACACACACAGAGCTGCCTATATTGTTTAAAGTCTCTTGAATAAATGTTTTCAAAGAAAACAATAAGTTAGAGTTCTTTTTATGGGTTTCTGGGCACGAAAGGGAGAAGAAAGTGAAGGAAAATCTGGATATTTGCTGCAAAGCAGTACCACATTCCTTCCAATAAAAATTATCGAAAGGAAAATATGTAAAGAACCAAGCTCAGAGATATAACTTGCCTTGAAATTGTAAAGGCCATATCTCTAAACACACATTATCTATTTAAAATACATTGATGTTATCTGCCTCCTTAATGGTATTTATAAACCCCTTTTCTCTTTTCTTCTGTCATTTTATTTTAGACTCATGGTTTTTCCCTATCTTCAGTCCTTCACTAAGGGGAAATAAAAACAAAAAAACCTCCAAACCTTAGAAATCTGAAAATGCCTATTCAACCACCTTCAGCCTTATATGAACCTTTCTGCAATTTACTGGAAGAATAAAGAGCCAGGCAATCTCTAAAGCATCTTAATTGTTCTCTGAGTGTAATAGAACCCCCAGGAGACATGACCCTAAGTTGGCTGTAAATCATATTTGATTCCATGGATTGTGTTATTTCTCCCTGTCTATGGTACATATATGACATGAAAGTAGATTATTAAATCACACACATGCTTATTTTTCAAACAGATCTTATGATTCCCTTCCTTTTTTCCCCCTCCTATATTTCTTTTCCCAGAGAAAGGTGGGAAGTGGATAATGGCAGGGGAAGAAATGGTGTCCTGAAAATTAAAAGGGGGTGAGAAAACAGTAATTAATCTGCCATAGCTCTTACAAATTTTTTTCCTAAGAAGGCCTAGTCAATCAATCATCTTCCAATCTGTCTACTATTGTCCTTTTACCACCAGTATATCATCCATTCGCCCACAAACTCATTTACCGGTTGTCTCCCTTCCTTTCCTGAATTAAAACTCTGCCAACCTGAAATGGTTCAAAATCTTCCTCCAAGTTATGCCAAACAGCTTCTCAGAAACCTCAGGCACACACCTATCCTCTAGGCTGAGAACCATTCTCTCCTCGTTTAACCTTCATGGAGCTCAGCACCACACCCTTGGCTCTGGGCCAGCACAGGAACCACCTTCTCTGTCTCCAACCAGAGCACACCAGCACACTGTCCTCTAATACAGACAACCAACCCTCAGAATCAGATGGCTTCCTTTTCAATGAGACAGTCCTTAATGAATTTAGAAGAATTCATCTGCTGTCGGTCCATGATCCTGTTTACAATTAGCATTCAAAATAGAATAGTAAAAGTAACAGGAAGAAAGAACTGAAGATCCTATGCCACTGTAGGGAGCCAAGAAAACTACCTTACCAAAGCTTGTTTCTGCTCTGCCTTATGTTTGTAGCTATAAGGTAAAGGATTTTCTTGCCAGGAGATTGATCTTTAAAGGGATGAATAAGCTCCAAACCTGAAAATATTGGCTTGTTATGAAAACAGAATAGCAAAGTAATAGCTGTGACTTAGTTTAGCAAATCTACAGTAATCACCTGTCCCTCTTCTACTCTGCACACATTGCACATGTCTGTCCACAACAGTAGTTTAAATGGGATCGTGAGGTGCCAACCAACAAGACTCCGAGTAATCAACCAGTCCCGTCAAAAAAAAAAAAGGTGTTTATAAAGCTGCATGCAAGCAGACTTACGGCCAAAAATAACATGGGACTAAATTAATGTGCATTATTGTGTGTAGAAACATTTTCTAGGAAACTGAGTTGGAATTATATGGAGAAAATCCCAGGCACTAATTACAATACAGGAAATAATATTTAAGTGTAAGAAGCAGCTTTTCTCCCTTTAGAGTGATCAAACACTGGAACCAGTTACCCAGAGGGGTGGTGTAGTGTCCATCTTTGCAGATATTCAACCCCCCAAATGGACATGGTTCTGGGAAACCCCTTCTAGTCGATGCTGCTCTGAGATGGAGTTTGGTCTATCTGGTCTCTAAAGACCCTTGCCAACCTCAGCCGCTGTTACTTTTGGTTCTGTGGATGACCTTTGTGCTCTAGTACTTTTTCAAGGGCAAATACATCTGGCATGAGGTCAGACCATAGATCTGTGTACATATGGAGGTTGAAGGAGGCAGGGAAATATAGAGGCGCACATGAAATTCAATGGTACAGAGTACTGTTGGTTCCTGAGTATTGCCAGCTCATGCCTGGTTTTGAGGTTGCACTACGGCATGGAGGAAAGCTGTGATTCCACCTGTTTGGTGCACAGCTGAAGCAATGTGTTGAGCAGGGCAACAACATCCTGAGGCTGACCATCTCCTAAGGTGCCTTGCTCTCCCTGCAACTCCAAAGGGAATCTAAGGTAAACAAATTAAATCCCTAAGACAGTTGCCTTACTGAAGAGCCTAAAGGCACTTATGTAATGTGGAATGGTAGGTGGCACAAATCCTCCTAAAGCTGCCTTAAGGCTCTCAACTGCCACACAACAGTTCAAGGCTCACTTTAGTGCTGCAAGTCTGGCCTCCTGTTTGAGAAAAACAGCATTACCGTTACAGACTCATAAACCAGGTGGGCTGCATAACATTAAAAACTTTTTCTGCAAGGAAAGCAGAAGGGTGGGAGATGCAAAATAAGTACTGAAGAAGCATAAAGCACCAACCAGGGTTTCCTTAGCAAAGATTAAATGCCAGAGACTTAGTCAACACTAAGAACAACTATGGAGCAGTCTGCAGCTCCCTTGAGAGCTCAGTCTAGCCTGTTACAACTTTAATATTTGAATTAAATGAAGAAAATCAGGAACCCAGCTCAGATTTGACCTCTGGGTATTCTGCTCAATAAGTCCAGCATAGCCCAATGGTACATAAACTAACGAAAATTATTAACCCACTAGCTGCTGTCTTAACATATGCCAGGTACAAAACAAACAACCTGCAGTTTCAAAGCAGTTTATTTTGGTCCTAGGAAACATGTTATGTATCTCACTTCTCGGGAAGACAATGCAGTTCTGTGACATGAGGTTACAGTACAGATGGAGTGCTGGTTGATTGCATAATGGTCTGGTGTTGGAGAATTCAAACGTGAGCTGTCTCTGTAGATTGGAAATTCCTGTCTTGCACCATTTCCAGGTTTGTTGTCACTCATAATATTTAAGGGAATGCTTCATGAAGCAATAATGCATCTGTGCTGAAAATGTTCTACAGGAGCTGTCAACCGTCCTATTAGCACACTCACTGACAGTGGCTACAGTCTTAAAATAAAAAATAGTTTTATTGAAGGATGTACTTGGCATTTCTCAATATTAAAATAATAAAAAATGAGGTCATGTTTTCAGTTAAAAATTTAAAATGCAATTGTATCCACTTGAACTCACTTTGCAGACATGCATTAATTTATTTAGATACAACATCTGAAAATCTCTGAACATATGAGTAACCTGTATCTCTTAGTGAATTATAACATTCCATATTGTCAGTTGTTAATTACTTGTAAAAGCACTATAAATATATACTCTATATAAAATGTAAAAACAGGTGGATTTTTTACTCCTAAACTTAAGCTTATTTTTACCTTGTCATTTATTCTGCAGAATATGGAGTTCTGATGTGTCTGATGTGTCTGATGTGAAGACACACTGTTCTCCTTCTAATCAGGCAAAATATGTATAAATGTAGCCACTTATGCAAGGCAAGGAATGCAACCTGATGACTTCCCAGAGTCTGCACTCTGTGGAACTCCCAGAGTTTGTAATTTATGTGCCTTTCTTGGTGTTATGTTATGTCAAGAAAAATACTAAAATTATCTAAAAGATAAATTATCTAAAAATTATCTAAAAGAAAAATTATCTAAAAATACTACCATTTAACTATCTTTACTAGTAAGTCACTGGGAACAGAACAGACTTCCACTTTTAGGATGAAGCTTTTGTGACCAATCTCTGGGGAAAAAATGGGAGCATGTGTTTGTTTCATGACCCGACCAGTCTTGCCCTTACTATTCCTCGCCCACTATTCCAAAGGTGCCATTCTCTCATGGAGAGTCATGGTCAATGCAGGAAAAGCTGAATTTAATCAAGCTCATGTTCAGCAAGTTAAAAGCTTTGAGGAATCAGACTGAATATGGGTATGAAACTATTTTTCATTCCTGAATATTCTTATTCTATTAGTTATCTCAACAAAAATTAGCTATGTAATGCCATTGTAAAGTGATGCTTTTCTGGGGTGTCTACCCTGTGTAAGTCACAAGAGGTAATTCTTTGATTACATTTCTCAAGATTCCGGAGTACACTGACGTATGTAGGCTTCAGGAATTCACAGGCAGACTGAAGAAATTTTTGCCCATGAAGGATGTTGTAAGGAAGCAAGTTTGTTTAGGTAAACGCAGGCGGAAGGGGAACATAATACATTTGTTCTATTCCTTAACTCAGCTTATCTTTTTTTTCCCAGTTTAAATCAATCACAAGGCATTGTGATTTATAGGGCTTATTCCACCTAAAGCATCTGGAAACACTATCTGCCAGACTGCCCTTTTCCTGGGCTTCAGCAGCAGCAACGGCAGCAGCAACATCCTTGCTGATAATTTGACCAGAGATTGGAAAGAAGTAGCCAGCTTTTTTTGCAGCAGTGGAAATGGGGCTTGAACATTAGGACAAACCCCCCAAACCCAGCAAACTTCAATCAGATGATGTGCAGGAATAGGTCACGTACTCATGGTTTACAGGCTTCCTTCCTGGGAGCCTTTCAGACTACATCACAATTAGGGATAGCATGGGCCCAGCTGACTATGTATCAGCTATGATCTTGTGCAGGGCAATCTCTTGTGCTCACAATTGATGCAGCTCAGGATTTCACTGGTGATTTTACAACCCTGACTCCAGATGCATACTGAAAATTATAATTATTTTTTGTAAAGAAAGAAATCTGGGGGAAAAAACCAGAATTTATTCTAAGTGCTTCATTTTAAAAATCAAAAATATTAAATTAATCTTGATGTAAAATATTTCTGTAATTATTAATATTTTTCTAAGCACACATTCAGGGAAGCTACAATTTCTCTCTTAGAAAATATGAAACATGGTTAATTTAAAATTCTTTTTCCAAAATATTTTCAAGTCAAATTTTTTATTAAATCTGCTTCTTTCCCAAAATCAATATGTTCGTGGCTAAAGTATGTAATTAGAAAGTCAACAACCAGTTCTAATCATCACAAAAATACAGAATTTCAATGAATTCAGTGACAAGGCAGTTTTTTTCTTCTAGCATTCATAGGACCTACTCTTATGTACAGCACACACGTGGAGGTCCTGAGATCATGGATTACTAATGCCTCTAAGAATTTGAAGTAAAACTTTCAACCTGACTGGAGTGTTGTGGTTTTGGCAAGTATCTGCTTTTTCCAGTGGTATTACTAACACTTAGCCTAGATTGAGCTTGAGCTAAATCTCTTCATGAGCACTGGTCTCATTCAGGGCCTGGAACAGTGAGGAGATAATGGTATTGTAAGTATTAAGCATTTTTACACCAATTACTCCTCTGACTGTAGCAGATATTCAAAAGTATCCTTTAAATAATACCTTTCCTCCCAGTGCTCTCAAACTGCTGTGCAAACTACAGATGCCATACCACTGAGATGAAACTCCTTTTTCAGCTTTGGAGAACTTATGAAATGTTATTTCCATCTTTAACAGAGAGGTTGTTGTAAGGCCTTCTCTGTATTTCAACATTTAAGAATCTATATGGTCCCACTGGCATTTAAAGGAGCAGTTACGAGCTATCCCCAGCTCTCTAAACACTCCATTGAGAATTCCAAATAGCTACAGATGACCCACAGCTCCCCTCAGTCCCTACTTTCCTTCATCCTGAGCAATGGTGGAAATTGAGACTCCTGTCACACCAGCCTTTTCCAATGCCTCTTTATATTAAGACAGGTCAGACGGGGTCACTGGTCTTTGATCTACTGTATTTCTTCATTCTTGTTTTAAACTACCCAACCTTTCTCACATTCCCATAACTCATGACAACGAAAGCAGCAGCTGTCTGCTCCACTTTCTAACTAATAACTTCTGTTCAGAGTGGGAGGGAAGAACAGCTTTATTTTAAATGCAGGATTTTCTGTTGGAGAACCTACCACTAATTGCTTTTTGTTGTGCTCTCGTCTCACCTCTTACTCCAGGAATACCTACAGACCACCTCTGCTTTCCCTTTGCCTGTTTCTACCCCTCTTCATTTCTGTGCAAGAGCAAGAAGCAGAACTTTGGTACTTTTGTGATTATTAGCAGCCCTGGGTTCATACTGATTAGTCCCAGTGGCACAGGGTTAATGAGTTAAGTGTGCTTATTCAATTAAGCCACCTCTTTGTTTTAGCTCACATAAATTTTAACCTGATCGCTTCAAAATTACCTTTGGCACTATTCAGTAATAGAATAAATTGAATAAATTGAATCAGAAGAAAAATGAAAGCCTTCTTAGTTCTTAAGTGTGTGTGTACCTGATTTACCCTCAGTAAAAATAAATGGATAGAAAGCTTAGTAGAGGCATTCTGATTCTGAGTTGACCTACAGTTTGCATCACGGAACACAGGCAAACTGGAATTGTTTTGGGTCCTGGCCTAATGTTTGGAAGAATTTGGCATGTTTACAAATTTTAAGTTGTTTTCAATCAGAGTTACTCAGTTGTCTATTTTCTTCAAAATGCCCTTGGACTATACCTTACTTACAGCAACTACTACAGTGCATAACTTGAACAGAGGATGAACAAGCCATTTCACTGAAACATCTTTTTCTAACATAGCTGCAGAACACAGCAATTTACTTTCCTCAAAGTTGCATTTTTGGGACTGTAAATTAATTTGGATATCACACTGCAGCATGGAAGACCAACTGATGGCTACAGTCAAGGCACAGCAGAACATAAAATTTTCTCTGTAAATAAGATGTTGAAAGAAAAGCCACTGGATCCCGGTCCACAGTTTCCTGCAGTGACTCTTTGGCATACTAAAAAGGAATTTGATTTTGAATGCTGATTATCATTGAGAACCATCATATTTGAATCTCTCTGATTAAATGGAGGACTTTCATAATGGTATTACTAATTACATTTGTATACACACTGACTGCCCTTAAAAATACCCTCTTAAGGTAAGATTCACCTAATCTAACATTAATAATTTCAAAATTAGGCATCTAGTCTAAGCCAATTATCTCAGCTGCCTCTATTTTCAGTGAAGAGAGACAGACACCTCCAGAGCATGATTGATCCCACAGATTTTAGAAAGGGATGAATCTCTTGATAGTTTGTTCCACTTATTATGTCACCAAGCTTATTATTATTGTGTCACCAAACTTATTATGTCACTTATGATGTCACCAAACACAATTAGGTGAAATTACTTCTGCCCTGAGTACAAATGAGAAGGTGGATAAAAATTTTAAAACTCAAACAAAAACTAAAAAACAAAGAAAACCCTCTAAATGAATTGCCAAAATATTTCCAGTAATGAAATATGAAATGGAGTGTTATGAAAATTAATGCAATGTTGTTCATCCATTTTGTTTTCTTCACATAACAAGGATATTGCCCTTAAAATCAGTGACATTTTGATTATATCCAGTGGTGTACAGAATGCCCTGACCTGAACAAAATGAAGTTTTTGTGCTACAAAACTTTTTGCAGGCAAGCAATTTCAATCTCCCTGCATCCGAATCATTCAAATCCATTCTCTTGGGGATGATTGCTACCGGAATTTCCACTGGACTGCAGTGATTACACCTTTGAAAATATCTGACATATTTTGATGTTTCCTCTAACATTTGTAGATAAATTTCCAACTGGGGTCTACTCATTTTTGTTAGAAACTTTAGGAAGCCTTGCTGTTTGGTGACTTGCTGCTATTGGTAATGTCACAAAGAGGGGCATTTACCTGATTCACTCCCTATGCTGCAGATAACCAGCCTTTCTTCTGGACTGTGTTCTTCTTAATCATATGCTTTTAAATCAACTTGTAACTCCCTTGGGGAACATTAATAAAAAATATTTTACAGTAAGTATTTCAAGGAGCAAAAGAAAGGTTGTGTGACCTGTAAAACATAAAATAAAAATATAAATTAAATCAAATCACATTAGGGTCCTGCACAGAATAAATTAAAATTAAAATACCCATAGAGATCACTTACTTATTTGGCAGTTTAATCTGGTCTAGGATCCAGAACTGATTGCTGAACTATCTCCTAGAAATTTGATCTTCAAACTTCATCTTATTCACAGAGAGACCTTGGCAGCACAAACAGGCAGTACATCACTCCAGCTGTATCTCTGCTGCATTGGCCTCTGGTTCTGAATTACAGCATCTATCACATTCTGGCTTTTGCTTGCCAAGCTTTTAGAGGTGTGCTCTTGCTCACTGTACCTTATGAACAGCTTTCCCTTCCATCATTTGGCCTGCTTTTGAAGTTTACTGATATCGACTTATAAAATATTCTTTCTCTGCATGCCTACCCCTCTGACTACTGTGTAACTGAGACATGCATGCATATCGCAAGTGTCAGGTCCCAGTTTGAAAGTGCTTTGTCTTGCTCATGCAGTCTGTGAAAACTTCCACCCATAAATATCTGAACCTCATATGCTTTTAAATCTAGACACAACATACATCCTCTGGTTAAGATCTATTTATAATTAATATGGTGGCATGGACTGGCAGATTGTTCACTGGAAAGACTATAGACATAAACTCTATGTATATATGTATACATATATATTGGGAGACATGCTGTATTCCTCTTTTCATTTTTAATACCATCATATATCATATTTGTTTTTAAATTATGTTTTGCTCTGAATTTTTATTTTATAATAAATAGATGAATTTTGCATGTTGACAGGAACTGGCCTCAAAGTCACATTCTCACTCTTTAGCAACCTGATCATGAAGATAACCCTGCAGCTTCCAGTACCCTGTTGCTTTCAGTACCCTGTCCCTGATTTTTTTCATATTACTGTGTTGTGGTTTAACCCCGGCCAGCAGTCAAGCCCCAGGCAGCCACTTTCTCAGTCCCCCACCAGTGGGGTTGGGGAGCGAATCGGAAAGGTAAAAGACAGAAAACTCATGGGGTGAGATTAAGACTGTTAATAAGGAAAGGAAAAGCCACACACACAAGCAAAATAAAATAAGGCATGAATTCGCTGCTTCCCATGGGCAGGCAGGTGTTCAGCCACCTCCAGGACAGTAGAGCCCCATCATACATAATGGTTAATTGAGAATACAAGCACCACCACTCCCAATGTCCCCCTTCTTTCTCTTTATATATTGAGAATGATGCCATATAGCCTGGAGTATCCCTTTGGTCAGTTTGGGTCACCTGTCCCAGCTGCATCTCCTCCCAGCCTCCCTCCCATGCACTCCCAGTCTCCTTGACAACATGGCACTAAGGGGAAAACAAAAGCCTTGGCTCTGTGAAAACGCTGCTCAGCAATAACAAAAATATCTTTACATTTCCATCATTGCGTTCAGCACAAGTGCAAAACATGGCCCCACCCATACCAGTCAATGGGAAGAAAGCTAACTTTACCACAGCCAAATACAGCACATATCCAAAATATTGAAAATTACTGAAATTAAATCACTCTTGACTCTTCAGATTTTTTTTTCTTTAATTCCAATGTTGCAATTCAGTGATTTATATACATTATCCATCAAACTTAAACAAGAATAATTGGGAAGAGTTAAACTCCAAGCCTGAAAGAAAATGCTGCAGTCAAGCCACTCTATTCTTGCCCACTGATATACAACTGTATGCCATGAGAGGCTCTGTCACCACCACTATGTCTGGGCATATTGCCCAGTCCTCTCTTCTAAGGTGTGTTCCTGGGGCTCCAGTTCTGGGGAGTACTCGGAGGGACCAACTTTCTTCCTCATGCTCCCTGCAGAGGAAACACATAGATATACCACAAAATTGGAATTGAAAAGGTCTTAAGACTCCGTTAGAGCTTTTCTTTTAACCAACTGGGGTATAAATCTTTGAGCACACATTTCAGGAAAGGCCTCATTTGTGAAATAACCATGTAACTCTAAACAAAACATGCTTTTGAGTGCAAGTGCTGTTTGTCTTTTATTAATAAACTAATTTATCGTATATCCAGAATGTCAATTTTAACATCAATTTCTCTTTCAATGTTCAGTGATTATATAAAGAAATAAAAAAGTTATTGCTAACAATAGTTGACAAAAATGTCTTTGGAGCATCCAAGAGGCAGGAAATCTACAGAACAGATTCTAAGGTCTAAGCAGAAACAGTCAGAAATCACACCTATAGCTTATGACTCAAACTATATCCACAACCCTTTTAAAAGAGAGAGACTGAAGGAAATAAGTTTGGACATTTCAGTGAGACACAGACAGAAAAAGGAGCACATTTACTATCATTGTCCTCTTTCAGAAGCCCATTGAAAGGCATCTGTGGGAAAACAGAGGATCTGAGATATTAACAGCTGACCCTTCTCCAGAAAGGACACAAATGAGGGTATCTGGATCAATTAAATATTTCATGAAAAAAACATCTACAAAGCAATCAGGCTGCTTGACCATTCCATTAAAAGTGTATGACTTCATTTAGTAATTCATTAGATGCAAATAAATTAGATGTTTAAATTACCCCAGTGTTGAGAAGAAATTTTCATAACAAACTGTGAATGTACAGATAAAAATACTGGAACCTTACTCTATACTTTTGAAATCACATAGCTTCTAAAATAGAGGATAAAATTGAATCCCAGGGGAATGGAAAATACAATATAGCAAGCTGATATACACCTAATACAACCAGCTATATAGACAAACATTAATTGCAGAAAACTATAGAAAAGTCTATTTCAACAATGTCAAAGATATGCTGCATTTTATATAGTAAAAAGAGTTACTGAATTCTAGTATTATGAAAAGCTGGAAGATATCACACATGTTCTGCTTTCTCATATTGCTCTTTCTTATGTGCTTTGGGAATGGGGAAGCTGATGGCATCATTACTACCACTTACCCTTTTTGACAGGATCTGGTGATGTATTACCTCACTTTATCACAGTTTGTATTATTGTATAAATGATGTAAATTACAATGTTTGGAGAGCACAGGTATTCTTAGAAAGTGCCAAACAAACGACAAATCATATTAGCATAATCTGAGAACTTGAAAAGAATTGTGAGTTGAGTAGCTTTTTGAGGCTTAAAACACATAGTGGTACTTTTGGATCATTCATTTGCTGGCTGCAGCATTGAGCACTGGAAGTAATACCTTAGAGAATGTAAAAAAGAGACTTCGTGCAATTCCCCCTTCTAGTAATCACAGAATCATATAATCAAAGAATCTTAGAATGGTTTGGGTTGGAAGGTTAAAGATCATCTAGTTCCAACCCCTCTGCCATGTGCAGGGCCACCTTTCATTAGAAGTGAAAAGACTTATATATTTATTATTGTATATTTATATGTTAGATATACCAAGAGGTTCCTGAAAGAAATTAAGTTTGAATTTTAGCAAGAAAAAAATTTAAAAAAAATAAAGAAAAAAAATTCTCATTTAATTCCAATACAAAGTGAAAGACATCAGGTAGATAAAACGTGAGAGGAAAAGAAGGAAGGTGACAGTGACAATTATTACAGTAAACAGTAGTCAACAATTACCTAGTCATTGTTTAGCTTTCTATGCAAAATATAGTACATCTGGAAGGCTGCTAATCATTATCTTTAGATCTGTCTTTCATTCCTGTAATAAAGCAGTGTTCTTTACAGCTACTTGGAAAATTATTTTTCCCAGTGGAAAAACATAGAAAGCTTCCTCTTTTGACTGTATGAAAAAAAAAATTGAAAGTAATGCACAAATTTTGAAATATTACGATCTGATAGGGCCAAGCAGATCATCTAGACTGATTTCTAAAACGTCTCAATCTATTTTCTCTTAATTATCTTGTTATTAATTAAAATAATATATTTGAATTAATGAAGAGAGTTGTCCTGCCTTGATGCAGAAAAATTGGTACATGAACTTCAAAAAGTAGAAAGGTTCAAAAGCTTCATTTGCTTTTTGCGAATTTGCTATTCTGCCTAACTACCAGACTGTTAAATATTTTTATATCTTCCTAGTTTAAGTTTATCTGGTTTAACTTGCCAGTCATTTGCTGCAGTTTTGGTCTACTATTAGATATAACTGTTCATTGGCAGCTGGAATCATCTCCCAGGAAGGTAATTCAGTGTAGTTATCATCCAACTTTTAAATAAAGTTTCTCAGCTCAAAATATTTTTATCATCTTCAGAATAAGTTTTCTTTTTTTTTTTCACTCTCACTCTTGAATCTCTTCCTGAGAAACTAGAGTCAGGATACACTGTCTATTTCTCAGTATGATGCTGCTTGTTCTAGATTACAGCACATTTTGCAATGTTAAATTGCACATCACTTGAATGAACCCACCTTGCTTTGTCGTCTCCTGGTTGGTATGGCAAATGTTGTCACTTTTCTCAGCACTAATTACTTTTCACAGAATCACAGAATGTTTGCAGTTGTAAGGGACCTCTGGAGATCATCTAGTCCAACCTCCTTGCTAAAGCAGGTTCCCCTAGAGCAGGTTGCACAGGATCATGTCTAGACAGATTGTGAATATCCTGAGAGGCAAGACTCCACAGCCTCTCTGGATCAAATTAAGGTGTCCATGATGGTACACACACAATATGTCCTTTCTGACAGTGTGAACTTAAAATGAACCCAAGATAGCTTGTTTCTTTAGACAGTAGTCCATATATTTGAAGCTAAAGTGCAGAAAGTCACAAAGGGATAATGATTATGTGGCTAAACACACCACAGTTGGCGGGGGGGAGATGTCAGGAACTTAGTAAGAGGTGAAGAGCTGAAGCTGAAAACCTCAGAAGCTGATTTTCTCAGATTTTCTATAAATACAACTGTTCTGTACTGTGTTTAAACACTTTGGATTAGTAGCTACACTTCTCTGAATTCTGCATTTATTTGTCTGAAGAAGGTAGGTACCGGAAAAGCAGAGAGGTTCAATATAACTGTTTCTGCTGGGGTTTTGTACTCTGTACTGAGGTCCTGCCATGAACAGATTCCAGCAGGGAACTAACATTACAGTATCAAGACTTAGGACCTGATTCAAGTTGCAGTCCAGTCTACTACAGAATGAAATCAGCTGTACTTCACACTTCTGCAATCTCCTCTCATCTGTAGAGATCACAACCTTATCCTCTTTCATTCCTTTTTTGGGGGTTGAGAGGAGGAATAACAGAGCTTTTCCAGGCCCTCTATCTATATGTAGCTCGAGCATATATCTCTTGCTTTCCTTGTTTTCCTCTGAACCAGGAGGAAAAGTCTTTCCATTGAAATGCTAATAGAGGAACAAACTGTATAATAAGACTGCATCCCCTTTGGGCCTACATGTAATTTACACATAAAATGAAATTGCACATGGCCTTGTTTCATAGCATATTTGTTTAATTATCTTTCTTAAAAGCCTTTTTCAATTAATTTTCAATATTTAAAAAAGGAATAAAAATGCCAATTTATCTGTGTACCTGATAATTAAGTACAGTTTGGGGAATAATTACATTATCTAATAGCAGAAATTTGTCCAGCACTAATAACTGGCATTTTTCAACAGTTTTGCTTGCTTTCTTGTTCTCCAACTGCTCTAATTCAAAATAAGTTTACGTTCTGCATGCGTCAGTCAGTCCTCACTCACCACATCAGACACTGAGCAGTTCACCAAAACAGCTCTGTCTTTGCTGACAATGACACAGGAAAGAATGGACAGATGCAGGCTTGAATCTCTCCAAGAGGGCCATTTGTACAGTTCTGTTATATACCAGTAAAAGTATAACCAATAGAACCAAGAAAGTATTAAGTTTTTCATCACCTCTCACTGACTTTGAGAAACCCTAGTCTGACATACTGTTTAACTCCAGTAATCTTTTTCCAAGAACACCAGAACATCCTTGTTTCATATCAGTGGGAACAGATTTGGAAGAGAGATGTTCAATAGATAATGACATGGCACTGCACAGAGAGAAAAAAAAAAAAAATAAAAAGTTGTTTAGTCAAGAAAGTACCAAGAAAGATGGAATTACTGTCTGAAAATACCTGTTGCTGAGATTAGTACCAAATATGAAAATCTCCAAAGCACTGAGGTCCAAATAGCAACTTTGGCAGTGTGCTGATTTTTCTGTTGATAAGGTAAGGAACAAGTCTCTGTGGAAAATGTCCTGCCTGGACATTTCCCTTCTTCTCCATATGAGTAGCCTAAAATTGTCCATTACAGCTTGGTATAGTGCTGTGAAAGGGATGAGAAGGCATGGAGGTGTTCTTCTGCAGGTAAAGCACTTGACCCTGCATGGTCCCAGCTGCTACCACTGCACCAAGTCACCACAAATGGGGAAGCCCCAGTTCTGAATTCAGCTTATTGATCCATGAGAGCTGGAGCAATCCAATTTGAACTAAAGGGATATATGAAATGGGATGAAAGCAGCAGCTTGGGGTGTCAAGGTAAATAAATTAAATTACCTCCTGGAAGTAGCTGGACATAGCTAATATTGGCTACTATTGCGTACTGCGGAGCAGAACAAGACTCATTGGTTCATCGAGAACCCAGAGTGTTCATCTAAGCCACGAAGGAACATTCTAGATGTAAAACAGACTCCACACAGCTGTGGGATCCTCAGCCACAGAAGGAGCTGGAACATTCTCATATGGGCCTGGAACGTTCTCATAATATCAAAGATCTATTCTATTCCCATAAATGAAACTGCTACTGTAATTCTTACCTACAGAGCAATTATGGTAACGTGTGGAAATCCCTGTCATTTAAAAGGTTTACTAAACAGCAGAGAGTTTCACCTTACTTCATTTAAGGAGAAGATTTTCTACCTCTATGAGCTGTGATGTTCTGTTTCTGCAGCTGAGCTAGGGGCACTAAGATGGAAAACAGTCATGCATTTCACCAGTCTCAGGGTTGAGTGAGGGTTGATTTGTGCAACCAGAATGGTAGAGGTAAAAAGAGCAAGAAAGCACTAATGAAAATTCTTCTCAGTCAGTTTTTCCAATGCCATTATTACTAGTTGCCAACTTTAGTTTCTGTTGCTGAATCATGTTAGGAATGCAAGGGGAGCAATAGCGTTTCAGGTCAAGTACTTGCCATCTGCCTGACAAGGTAAAGATCAGGTTTTATTCCAGCAGCAAACATCTTAAGGCAAAGTTTGGTTTCTCAGCTAGTGCTCTCCACTCCCCAACAATACAATGCTGCTCTCAACCTGCAGTCCTGGTACAAGAAATAGTAGCAAAAAAAAAAAAAAAATCGCTAAAAACTTGAGAAACAAGCTTATCAGCCTTATTTAAACATTTATTTGCGCTTTCTCTGCTTCTGGTTTATATCATTTCACCTTGGAGTTAATCAGGCTGGTGCTGACAATTAGGCTTGTTAACACTTTCCTTTCAGAAGGCTTGTTTTCCAATTAGGCTGTCTGCCTCTTTCCATGCAGCCAGAAGATAATGTGACTGTTCCCTGTATTTAGTCCAAACAGCATCTGCAAGGACACCTGGCAGCTAATGGTAGTGCTTTTAATCCCTGAACTGTCAAGGCAAACTGGACAATAAACCAGCTCAATTTATAAATAAAAATAGTAATATTTTTAAATATCCATATTTGTGCATGTAGAGGTTTGTGGTGGTTTTTATTGTTGGTTTTTTGTTTGTTTTTAAAGAAATTAAAGTTCTAGCTAAGTACCTTGTAGAAGTCACAAGAGTGCCTGTTCAAAGTCTGCTAGAGAAAGTGCTTTGTATTCAGTGGATATTAAATACCTAAGAAGCTTAGGCATCTAATTACAAATTTAGCTGCTTACATATGTGGAAAATTTAGCTTGGAATGCTTTCTGTGCAACTAACATAAACACATAATCAGTTTCAGTTTCTATACCTGAAAGACCAGTTACATTTTTTTCTTAAAAACAAATACATTCTTCTTTATTACATTTAAGGTAGTTCAGTCACGTATCAAAACTTTCTATCGCACCCAGAAAAATACACAAATCTGCGATCCTTTTTCTGTCCCAAGAACCATCCCTTGTTATTTAAGGAATGCCATTATAACTGACAGAAGCAGTAATGACAAAAGGGTGAAATAGATGATTAGCTGTATATTATGCTGCTTCCCTTTCTGGTCCTGGAATGGAAGGTCTGTGTGATTACAGCTGCAGTACAACCGAACCATATTACTATCTTGGATATGCCATACATGCAATTCCATCACAAATCATTTGCTTCTTTTGCCTTGCATAAGGTCTCACAGAACAAGGTGAGATTCTGATTATAGCTGTTCTCCATACAGTCAACATCTTATTTATCCTCCGAAGCTTGCACACACTGTGTTGTCTCTGTGCTGATTGCTCTCTGTCAATTTGACGTATGAATTCTGGCTTGCCTCAGTAAAGGACCATAAAGTATTTGATGATGATGATGATGATGATGCAGACCAGAGAAGTGTTTCATAGCCAGTGGGCAGTGAATTTTATTTGGAACAAAGAATACATGCAGGCTGGGGCCATGGCACCAAAACTACTCTAAGAGGAATACTGTACATCACATGGCTTTGATTTTCAGGTCATAACCTGTGTGTTTCTGTTTAGACATATTAACAATAACAGCCAAGAGAATCCATGATTGCTGATGACTTAAGGGTGTATCTGTAGACTGAGTGGTCATGAGGAGTGACTGTAGATTTTATTATAGCACTACAGTCTAGAGTTTGTCAGTGAAATGGCTAGATGTCAAATGATGCCTGTCAAGCACAGAAATGTTTTACTCTATTCTTGTGTTAGTATCTGTACTTTAAAGTTAACAAGATTATTCCTTCTTCTTGTGGTGAAACTTCTAAGTATCTATAGCCTCATTAAAAATAAAAGGATACCTGAAAAATCCTATAAAAATAAGTATTCTTCAAATCAGTCAAAGTTTAGCAATGTTTATTTTATTTCTTACCATGTTTCCCTCATGCTCTGCACCTGGAGGCCATTTATTATGGAAGTAATTACAGAAGCTATTGATAATGCTAACATACAAACATCAGCTGCTTTCCAGGCTGCTGGAGACTTTGTGGTTCACTTTCATAAAGACTTAATTGAAGAGCACTGCTAAGGAAGGCAAAATAGACACTCCTTAGCTTAGTTTGTTGAGTTGAAGCTTCAGTGATTCTTTTGTGGATACTAACAATAGCAAGAATACATTTTTCAACAAATTAAAATTTAAGAACAGCTACTCTACAGTCTCCCAACGGGTTAGATCCTACTTAAGTTTGCTTGAAAATGATGTTATAATCTTGACTTTTTAGTTAAAAGTAAAATATTATTAAGTATTTAGTCTCTTACAGTTATGCAATGTCAAATGTCCATCTAAACAAAGCTGGCTTCATTAGCTCCAAAAAAGCTAAATTTCCTCCAAAGCCGACTTTATCTTAACACCTCTGTAATTCAACTTTTTTCTTTAGGAATTGAAACTCTGCTGACAGGTTTCAGTGGGCATGGTGTACAACTTTTGATTTTGATAACATTATTAATAGAATATAGAGAAAAATAGGCATATGCTCCCTGGCATCAAAAAAACCTACATGATCCTTCTTTTCAGAGAGCAATTCCTATCCAACTCCACTGCAGAGAGGACAGCACAGAAAAGTAGGGGACACAGGAATAATGGAGTTGTGGAAGAATGTAGCATAATGCAGAGAATATCAAGGGTGTTGTAGAAGTTGTAGAAAGCAAGGGAAAGAACCATTAGGTATGGATATGTGGAAAAAGTATTTTCTAAAGCTGGTCAAAGATGCCATGCTCAAATATCTTAATCCTAAGATGATGGTATTTTTGACAGAACAACAATTTTTGTGAGAAGATTTGTCATTTAGGAGAACATTTTACATTGCTGATATATTTCAACAGAATAAAATACAAAAATTTTGATAGATGAAAATTTGAGTTTGTTTTTTTTTTTTGGCAGGCAGTTTTAAGGAGACTACATAGCTCTTGAGTCCTTTTTAAGGGAATAAAGAACTATTGATTTCAAAACAATTTATACGGTATTAGAATGAAAACAGGAAGGGAAAGGGTGCTAAAATGACGAATGAAAAGAACAGAGCTGGAAAGGAAAATATGAAAAAAAGAAGTTTCATGGAATATGTCTGTGAGAATTTTAATGGACAGGAAAATGATCAGTGTGAACAAATAACAGAAGTCAAGAAAAGCAAATAAATGGAAATAAATGGTGCAAAGACATATGGGCAAACCCACATCTTTCTTATGACTCCTGGTAAAGATAGTAGAAGACTTGGTTTTCACATTTTAGGTCTGCCAAGAAACTCGTAGTGTTTCAGCTAATCTGTTCATTGGTTTGCTTCAATTTGTGCTTTTCTTAATGGAGCCATCTTTGAAATCAATAGGAAGAATTAATGCCTGCATATCAATGGCAAGAAGAAAGCAGGTGCCATTCTATCTGTAGAGCTGAGGCACAGCTGGGGTGCAGTGTATGCCCACCCTAACTGTGCCTCATGTGGTTTTATCACACTCTTCAAAACTGTGGACTGCATTGCAAGAAAAGGTACAGGAAGAGAATGGCAGAGCCATTGCAAACCTAGGGGAAATCCCAGGGCTGATGACTGGATTTTTTTTGCTTTACTTGCAAGTCGTTACCATATACCCCAACTTTTCCAACTTCACCATGTTTTGCCCCACTGTCTTTATGGCACTGACACACTTCTGTGCCTTTTCCTTTTGTTTTGTCTGAGAACCCCACTGCTGTAACTCATGCCCCTCTCAGCTCTCCCTTCTCTGTGGCAGCTCTCCTTTGCTACCCCAGTTCTGATCCCACCTTTGTGCTTTTCAGCAGCACTCAGAAGCTTCTCAAAGCCAGAGTTCAAAGGAAATCCCAGAGAAGAAAGGCTACCCAGGGCTATGCATTTGCCACTTAAGCCCAGTTTTTAGCTCCTATCAGTATTTATTTTATAATGTTAGCGTGTTACAGCAACAAAATCATTTCCGTAGTCTCCTGAATAAACCCTCTCAGAGGAGTTTAAAGGTAAAAGCCTATACCCAGTGTTTGCAGGGAGTCCTTTAAGAGACTATTTGCACTCTAAAAAATAGGAAAAAAATATTAACTGCCGTAACTAAATATCTAAAATGAAAGAAGAGACTAAGCATTTCACCTAGTTGGAAACTTTTGCTGTACACAGCAGCAAAACATAGACTACAACACAAGGGAGGAGCCACTGTAATTGCTTTTTGCTGTGATCTCTAGATTTTTGATTGAAAGGATCATGTCTAGGGTTCTATGCTCGTTCTTTTCTCATAAGCTCTCAGTACTTAGAAGTCTTTTCTTCCACTCTTAATTTGCCTGGAGCAAGGCTTTTATCTAGACTTTTAGCCAAGAGGCACCTGCTGAAATATTCATTGGTAGAAATTGTGCCATGGGTGTTTTTCCCCATTTGTCCAGTTCTGTGTCATTAAAATAAGGTTGAATGCAATGAAAATAGGATTTGACACAGAAGAATGGCATTCTCTCAAAAACTTTATATAATAGGCAATTAACCCTTTTCAGTGCAAGAATTGAAATACTCAAGACTGCTGAATAGTATCCTCTCTCAATGGCCCTTTAGCACCACATCAAAATGGAATTGAATATTATAACTTCACTTGGTGAAAGAATCAAATTTTAATCTGCAATCTTTGATAAGAATGATTTAAACATTTTGATATTTTATTTTTATACTGATCTCTGCCTAAATATGATGGTCACTTGAGGAAATGAAAAATCCATGCGTCTTTAAAGTCTTATCACGTATACCTAAAATCCATTCTTTTCTTCCTGCCTTCTCATAATACTCATGTCATCATATGAAACTATTGAAAAGACATTTTTTATTTGGAATTTGGTCCGGGAATGAAAATAGAAGTATTCAAAAATTTCAAAGGTTAAAAATTAAATTGAATCAAAGGGGATCCCAGATATATACAATTAAGCCTGGAATAGTTTTGACCTTATACAAAGCTGGCCTCAAAGCTCATCTGTTAGCCTTGCTTTGAGTGTGGGTCAGGTGAACTCTGTGTGAACTCTGTAGGTCCCTTCTGATCAAAATCGTTCTGTGATTCTATTTTATTATTGTAATGGAAGCAGATACTCAATGTGCAGAGAGGAGTAATTTTTTAAAAAACAGCGTTTGAATTTAATCAGTTAGCAACAGCAGGCGGTAAAACAAAAGTCTCCAGTATGATATTATTTCACCCTGTGTTTGAGGGGCTAATCCTAGGCCTGATCTGAGAGTCTTCCCAAGAATGTAAATCCAATTACATGAAAGACATTTCCTTGTAGACATACTGGAAATTTCTTTGCATTTACTTGCATGGTTCCTGTCAGATTTTGTTATCTGATAACACAGACACATAATACTTTAACAATCTTTCTTTTCTCTAAAGATCTTAAAGAACGTGAGGAGCAGTCAGAGATTAAAACATGTATAACTTTTAAGATGGGCAAATATTTTGGTTTTGCACATGTATCAATTTAAAAACAGACACAAAGAAACCAAGCCATTTTCTCAAGGTTTTGTAATGAAAATAAAGGGCAATTATGATTGTGCATCTAAATTATATAACATAGGTCTTTCAGCCTGTGGGTAGCAAAGGCTAGAACAGTTTCATATGACACCTCTCCACCTTCTTGGCTTCACAACTCTGGACTGTTTAGAAAACTAGGTAAGTTATAGCAAATCTACAATTTAACGAAAAGATATTTTTTCTGTCATAAATTGTCATTTGTATAGGTTACACTTTGTGGAAATTTTGTATGTATATCCTTATTCATCAAGCATTCTAACATATGCATTACAAATTATCTAAGTCCAAGATTAAAATAGTTCAAAGTTAAGCAAGAGAGTTTAATTTTAAAGTTAGACAATGAGATACTTGTTGGCATTTAACTGATGGAAGGAGGTGAAACCCATAAGATACAGTCTCTGGGTATCTGCAATCTTGCCTAGATAATATCTGGAGGGATACATAAATAGACATATACATGGAAGATGCTGCTGAATGCCTCAAGGTCTCTAAAGCAAGGCGCATCCCTGTCAGCCCAGTGAGAAATTTCTGGACCACAAGTCCAGTCATTCCAGTCTATCTAATCCTGTGTCAGTCCCTGAAGCTCCTTTTTGAATTTGACCACAAGATTTCTCAGAATAGAGATGGTGACCTGGATCAGGAGCTCTAAGGTCCACATGTGCAAACCTCATGGGAGCTCTGCAGTGTGTGCTCTGCACTGTCACACACAGGCACTGGCCCTACTCTGTCCTGCTTTGTTCCAAAAGGAAGGAGTACAGGGAAAGATCCAAAAGCCACGACCCAAAAGTTTTGATTCTTTTTCAACTGTTACCAAGCTAGGAATGATAAATCTGACATGAAGTCTCTAACCTTTTGGCCTGCCAATTACAGAGAAAAACATCCAACCACTTCAGTTTCTTCAGATTTTTCCTGAGATGTATGAGAAGAGAACTTGGCACTCTAGGAGTAATGTGCTGGGTTTACCCTTTTTGGCAAAGTGAGGCTGTAGTCCCATCTTTCTGCAGTAAAAATGCTGAGAAAAGGCCTTGTCTGCAGGACCTCGTGTCCTATCACGATGTTGTACATGTATCACCAAATTCTGCTCTCATGTACCTGAGTGTATATCTGGAAATGCTTTACTGAAGTGAATGGCTGTGATTCCAGCTTTACAGCAACATCACTGGCAGTAGATTTGGGCCTTTGGCTGCTTTTTTTCAGACTTTTCTAGGTGCATAGTAGCATATGTGCTATTTCAAGTGAAAAAAAGTTATAATGTTGCCATGATAGAAGTACAAGTGCAGCCAAGGGTGTTACAGCACAGTTCTTGATTAGATCAAAATTGCTTAAGACAAGACTGACTGCTTCATTGACTTAACACAGCTGCAAGATCTGAGAAAAAATCTGATGGAAACAGCATCAGTGGTCTCTACAACATCCTTAAAAACCAGCCTCTTACACTAAAAAAAAAAAAAAAGCAAGCAATGAACTACAAGAAACTGCAGTAAATGAGAAGTAGTGTTTTAATGGATAAATGTAAAAATATTTTTCTAAAGCAAAGCAAATACCCTAATAACTACTTAACACCACTGAACAGCAGTCAGAAAATTGCAATCTAATAAAAAGGCTGTTGGCATAATTGGTGAATGAACTTTCTCTGCTACTCCACTGTACTCTGTCCAACCTGATATGTTAACAAGAGAGCCAGCTTCACTTAACCCTTGGACTGGATGGATTAGGAGTTAAATGCAGCAATTCTGATTATGATAAATAAAAAGAGATGGAGAATAGCAATAAAGTATTTTGCATCCCAAGAATATGAAAACATTTAAACTTTATGGATCTGGCACAGGAAAGAATTATCATGATTACAGCTGGATTGCATTTCAGTATTTAAATTGTGATCTTTGTTTCAACACAGTTTTTCTAACTGGAAAAGCAAATGCATTCCAACTTTTTGTTTGTTTGTTTGTTTTAATTCACTTATTAACCAATTCAGCAGTAACTTTTCCAAATATGTTCCAAATATTCAGCATGAATTTGCTGTTTTTGGTCAATTCTCCTGCCAGTTAATGTGGATAAGCAGATACAGGATATGCAGACCTTCAGAATTAATTAATTTAAAACTCCAAGTGACTATTTGAGAGCTGTTCTGCAATAATCTCCACTCATATTAGAGATGTAGATCCTTTTTGGATAGTTGCAGGAATCCCATGTGTTGTATGGGTATGTTTGGGAGAAAAAAAAGAAATCTTTTCCTGCCCCTATACCTCAGTTTCTAAAATGGCCTCCTGAGAACACAGAGTGTATACATATGTAGGTACATATTACACAACCTTTCTGACATTTTTACCCGCTTCTTTCCATCCCATACTGAGAAATCCACCTGAAAAAAAGCTATTTGCTAATGGTTTCTAATGTCCTCTACTTTTTTGTCCAAACAATGGTAAACAATCAATGGCAACAAGGAGGAAAGTTGTTTCAATACTGTTTTTTACTCTCCCTGTTAAACTCAAAAGAGCAATTACATATAACGCACACTATTACTACTAGTGAATCTTTGGACAAAATATTCACTCTTACACCCCAAATATGAGCACATATCATAATGACTCAAAACCCACCAAATAGTTTTGGTCTTTAAATTGAAAACCAGAAATGACCTTTGGCAGACTATTTCCAATACTTTCATTTAGGTTGAAAAAGTTTCCACTAAATTTTTCACACAAGTCTTTGCAGATAGAAATTAAATATTGCAAAAGCAATGATTGTTATATTAAAAAAAAAGTATTGAATTGAATTGAATTGAATTGCTTAATGGCATTCAATGAGTTCTTTTTCTGATGTGGATTAAATCTTGCATTCATAGTTCTCTCAGGTTTGTTATTTCCCTAACTATTGATTCCGTGTGGCAGATACAGTTTATCCTTCCTGCTCACTGATGTCTTTAAGGAAGACAGAATGTAGGATCTATACAATATTTACACTTACCTCTGAAATTAGAAATAACTTATTATAGACATGGAAATTTCACACGAGCAGAAAGAAGTGCAACAAAAACATTATATGCCATTTCTTTTACAAAAAGACATTGGGACAAAAAAAAAAAAAACCCAAAAGACAAACCCCACCAAACAAATAAACAAACAAAACAAAGAAAACACTCCTGGGAAAAAGAAATCAGGATAAGAGGGTAATGTTAGTTAGTTTCTAGCTTTGAGGTTCCATCAAAATCTGAATATAAAAGCAGAACAACAGCACACTTGAAAACTCTCTGAGATCACAGAGTCTTAAGTGATTGCTTGGCATGCTTGGGTTCTTCTGAAACTTACATCATAGAGAGAGAGGACAACTCTAGTTTGTACTGACAGTTATTTGTGGAAAACCTGGGCACAATTCTGTCTCGCCAGATGGGTATAGACAGTGTAAGGTCTTCCTTTTCATTAAATTAAACTGGACTAAAAACTTATACAACATCAAGATTGGGTTCCTGGAAAAAAAATCTCATAGAGTTATTCTGCAGTCACTATTCTCTTTTTCAGGGATGCAAAAACCTGTGCAAATGCTTTTGTTATACAGAAGTGGCCACAGAAAATCACAAATATTTCCTTAATTCCTTTTCCTAAAATTCTCAGTGGAATTTGCTTTACTCATTTCAATTCATAGATAGTACTTCTCTAAACTAGCAAAAAATATATCCAACTTTTTTGTGTTTAAATATGGAGCTGAAAACCCTAATCGCAATTTAATTTGACTAAATGCTTACATACTATATGGTCAATCATCCAGATCTTTTACAAGGTTCCTTGGCTTTGGAATTAGTAATCTCAAATGGTACTACATATGAGCCTTGTCTAACATGACATATATTGAAACAGACTGTGGAACGATCACTTAGAGATGAGAACCTTGCTACAGCTTTAGTGAACCAAAGCTAAGAGGAAAATTATTCAATTATAGTAAATTTACAGTAGCTTCATATTTGATAAAAGTGGTTCTTCTATCATCAGAGCATCATATTGAAAACCCTTGAGCAGCAAAATAGCTCTAGAAATGTGAGGATGTTTTAGTCACTTATTAAGAAAATTCATCTGTCCTGATTTTTTTATGAACACTTTGGCTCTTTGTACAATAATAGCTATGAAGATGTTTTTGGTTAATGTATTGATGGTCCAATTTACCTTGGATAGCAGTGCACCAGAGAGAGTGGTGTTAGTGGAAATAGTTGTGGTAGAATTTGCGGCCCCATAATTAACCCAGGGGCTCTCAGTGCTCTGGGTGCCACCTGTAGAAGCATCTAGTGCAGAGAATTCATCTCTCCTCTTTCAGCATAATATTGATAAGTCTGGGGAGGGGGAGGGGGGAGGGTGTCAGTCCTGATTCCTTCCACAACATACACCTCAGATCACTGTAATTTGTCCCAATCTGTGGTATGTCTCCCCCATAGATCTGATCAAGTGAGATAAGATGCTGATAGTGAAGTCAAACAAAACAGTTTTGCGGGACAGGCAGTACAGGCTCTTGAATTTGAGAACACTCAAGCTTACAGGAAGACATCAAAAGTCCCTCTTTTAAAAATCTGTGGTTTGCCAGTCTTCTTCTGAAGCCATTATTAAGCTCAAATTCAACAGCTGATTTAATGCTTGTGTAAATACAAGAGTAACAGATTGCAGTGTCTTTCGGCTCACCAATTTTTTCTGTAATCAGCAATCCAGATGCTCACTTTCCAAAATGGAGGATGTCATCATGTACAGTCTCAGTGGTGATACAGTTACAACACATATATCCCAGAAAACCTTGTACGGAGTAACTACAGCTGCTGGTGACAAAGTTGTGAACATAAATTCCTTCTAAGGATCATCTCCCAGATCACTTGCAGTTTTCACTCCAGAAATTAAAGAAGTTCTATGAATGGCCAGGAAAATATATCATCTTGGCTTCAGATGAAAATATTTATTTACCAGTACTAATTACTCTTCACCCTCATACCATGTTGAATTGGACAAATGGTCAGCCCTTTATTTCCCTCTCCCTTTGAATGAGTGTTGTAAGCAATAAAAGTTTAGCAAAAGCTCATGAAAACCAGTGTGCTCTGTGCATTACTTTAAGTGAAAGGGTAATGCATGAGTGAACATTATAAAGATTGGGTATTTTTTATAATGTGTGCACCAAGCTGCTCTTTGGAAAGTTACTTGTAGTTGGAGTGTAAGGAGATCACTAAATGGTAACAAGTAAAATCCTAATTTTCATTGTTTTGTGTTTTACTTTGGTTTCTTGAACTACTCTTGATTCATATCAGTAACCAATTAGTATCAGAAAATGATGCTATGCCTAGAGTGTTCAGTCATTTATCATGAAATTAACTCTGTGTTGTATTTACTTCTGTGGTATTTATAGTAACTTGCATTGCAGTTCTGTTTGATTTAACTACTTATTTATTTTTAAGTCTGAATATAGCAGACTATATTTTTGCTATAGAGCAAAAGGTATGTATGATGTTATTGTTACTACTACTGTCACTTATTAAGATAAGCCTTTACCTTTCTATTTTTCTCATTGTAATGGGCAAATAAAGCCTGACTAAGCAAAAAGATGCTATCTGTAAAGTGAAGAAGATAGTGTGTTTTTATTGCCTTTTAACCTAAGAATTGTCGATTTCTTTGTCATAGCAGGGCTTGACACATGGTAGCTCGAACCTGCTTTGCATACTGTGAATTCCTTCAACAGCAGCATGAATTGTGACAGGGACTAATTAGAATTTCCACCCCCTCTATTCAACTGTTTTATTTTTGATGAGTGCCAGAACCAGTAGAGGAAGTTTAACTAAAACCAGATAAAGAAATTACTCTCCAATTTTGGAAGTTAAGGAAAGAGAAGATGTACATTTCCGTAGGTATTTCTGAGTATGTGTGTTTGCAAGCGTGATATATACATATATATATATGTATTTAGGCCTTAATTCTTTTGTTTTTTATACACAGCTGTTTGTGACTTTGTAACATTAGAGAGCAATACATGTGATGACTTCCAGCTGCTCCTTCAAGGTATCCATACAGACCCCAGTGAAGGACAGTCTTCCTGGTTGCTTTATTTGATCCTAATGTCTAGTTTTATGTGTATAGGGTGCAAGCTAGTCTTTTTTTGATGTGGAAATAGGTTATGACAATTAACCTTCACCCAGGGTAACCAGCCCCTTTTGATATCTCTCACATGATATGTAAGCCTTTCTAAAATCAGGTGAAATCCCATGGGTTGGGGATGCATATGTCTACTGGGGTAGACTGCAATTAAATAGACTCCAGTGTGGACACATGAACATGCAATCTACATGTGTTATTATTATTCCAACTAAATATTTATATTGCTGTAGCCTGTAAGAGCCTCACTCAAAATCATTGCCTGTTAGGTGCCACTCTACTTCCAAATAAGTCAAAGACTATTCCAGTTTGTAGCATCACACAAAGGTGCAGTGGCATTTATCAGCTATATGGCTGAACTAAGAAGGGAACAGATCTGTTTAGTATCACCCTTGTATCCTTATCACTGGAAATGCCGCCTGAGATATTTATAGATTATGCTTCTCAACACAGCAATCCAGGTGCCAGGTAGAAAAAACATAACTTTGCTGTCTCTTGTAGCAAACCAGCCTGTCATGTACCATTGGCTCTGCTGGCTGAGAGATGATATTGTTCTTAGTACAGCTATTGTGCATTTTCTTGTAGTTGCCTTGTGCTCATGATATGGCTATATCCATGTGTTGAATTTAGATTAAAACTCTCTGCAGCTAAGTTCTGTTTGTACAGCACCCAGCATGGGATGAGACCCTGATCCCTGATTAGGGGTCCTAGCACTAGTACACAATGAATGAGTGGCTAAAACTAGTAGAGCAAGAACACTAATATAGTGTAGCTAAAAAAAAAAAGTAACTTAAACCAGTCTGCAAATAAATATTGAGTAATGATGATAAATAGTTAAAAAACCCTACTACAAAAGAACCATTACATCTATTTATTACAGCTCTTATGTATGTGTTTAAAATTATGTATATGAAGACCCCCAAGATTTCAAGGATACTAGTCATATACTTAAAAAAATTAAGCTTCAAGTTAGTGAAATACAGCCTTAATGAGGACAGCTTGGATACTCCAATATGCACAATGAATTAATCACCTGACAGACTAATTATGCTGTATTGAAATGTTGATCCCAAGCATAATCATACCAAACTTGTCAAGCTGTTCTGAACCAAGGCAACTTGTAAGGTTGTCTGTGCAGTATATGTGCAGATATTCAGCCAGAGATCAGCCTGCCTCAAAGTTACCTAACTTCCATGAGTTCTGTCTCAACTGACTTGAAGGGGAAGGTTTTCATGTAGCAGGCTCAAAAGAAGAAATGTTCTTCCTTGGGAGCAAGAAGAGAATTCCTGAGCAAGAAGCCCAAGATAATCAAGTCAGCTTGAGAGTGGGGAAAACTGCTGAAACTGGTAGACTGTGAAGAATTCCATCATTGGCCAAAAATTGTGAGGGACCCATCAAAAGAGGCGGTTTCCCAATTATTAGTGTTATATCAATATATCAGGACAATGGACACCCTCTATGGTATGCTTATTGAGCAGGGTACTTATTTTAGGAGAGATGTTAGGAAGATGGTTTGAGGGTAAGGTCTCCAAAGCTTGCAAGTGTTGAAGGAGATCACTTGAGGACTTCCAAAGCTATTCCCTTTACATTCCACTTTTGCATGCCTAATTTACTGCTGTGGTCAGTGCATTATAACTACGAATGAGGGAACCATTTCATTCAGGTTATTCTGTGAAAAATCCAAGCACTCACTACAAACCTGAACAGCTAAACTTGTAACCTGAAGTTCCATAAATAACTGCACTTAGAAAGAATTTGAGATATCTTTTATTGTCTCAGTCTAGACTGTATCCTTCATGAGGAATAACAATGGGGAGTTTTTAATATTTTTTCCACTTTCCTTGATGCTTTCTGATGCTCTTAATTTTTAAACAACATAAAGATTGTGGAAGGGAGAATTTCTGCTTTTAGCAATCAATATTACAAATACAGCTTTTTTTTTCTACCTGACTTGTTCTTTAATTACAGAAAATTAAATAAAAGAACTTCTCTCTCTCTAAGTGTATTTGGGAAATGTTCAGACACTCTCTTAAAAGTGCAGAACTTTAGTGCCTTTAGGATATAACAATGCTTTATTTGGATTCAAGTGATTAAAGAGCTAATTTTCTTAGTGGGAGGTTAGTACATTTATACAGAGAAACTGCATTACAGGAATATGGATACATTTGAGTTCCATAGGGGCCCAGGGAATTTCAAATTCCCATCTCTCTGCTTGTAGCAGTAAAGACCATAAAAAAGAAGAAGAAAAAACCTTCAGTGTTTTGTATCTTCCGAGTGTGGTGTCTTCTATATAGCTGGAGACAGTTACACTCATTTTTCCCCAGGGTACTAACTTTTTCTGAAGTACTCTGTTTGGTCTTTTTAATTGTGAACTCATAGAGTTAATTTCCTCTGCATTGATTTGCAAATGATGCTGTAAATGTGAGGTTCAGATTCTGTTTCTGTCTAACTGATTTGGTTGCTTAATACTTTCAAAGAAGCTTTGTTTCATCCAAGTTAAAAAAATTGAATACATGAAAGCAAAGACCAGAGCATAAAATCTGGGCAATACTAATAGTTTTTATAGTGTCAGAGAATTGTTTCCAATAAAAGAAAAGGTTCTGTAACTATAATACTTTCCATTCTATATACAGAGCATATCTGCAGCATGTATGTGGAAGAATTATTTATCTTAATTTTTATGCTGTATCAATTTGCTGAGTTAAGTTTCATGATGCTGTTCATTGTCCTGACAAATAAGCTGTCTGAATGCACTTCTGCGGTATTATCTGGAATGAGAATGCTGAGTTCTAGATGATGATGGTTATGGTCTCCAGTTGAAAGCCAGGCAGGCATTTCACCCAAGAGGAGTGGAAACAAGCAGCAGTGAATTTGGCCTCAATCCAGGAATTAGCACATTTAAGCTTGCAGCAATGTCATCTTCAGTGATTATGACTCATTGGCTTGGATTCACCCAACTGAAGACATCTCCAGCAGAGCTGCTGGTTCGTGTTGTATTGCCCCATTAGTGAGCTCAAATGAAATGAGTTGTTTGCTGAGTGAAAGGTGTGAAAACCTCGAAGCACATGTGGTTTATACATTCTGTCTAACCAAAACCAGTACTGCTTTTATTGTGTAGAGGGACACAATCACCATCCAAGCTGAAATGAAGCATCTCCTGTAGGACTCTGGCAAGTCTCATGTTGCTCTTTGACAGTGGAACCACAGTTGCATACTCTGCACACTCCAGCTATTGGCTGGTGATTTCTGCAGGTCATCTATAGCAGCGGAACTGCATTTTGGAGAGGAATTTATTCCACTGTGATGTAGATGGATGACTGCATAGGACACCAAAAAATTAACTGGAAGGAGACTTCCTCAACAATGGCTTTTTTAACTTATGCCCCTGCCATTGAAAAACAATTATTTTCCTGATAATATTTCCATTCTTTTATGTTTAGGTCTTTTTGCTTTTCTCAAAACACTGGCACTGGAAGTTACTTATGACAAGTAGGCATTGCAATGCATTTCTCAAGTAATTAAAAAATGGTCTTTAATTTTCCATCTAAGTGCTGGGCAAGTAAAACTTGGCTAATTACTGACTAGAGTTTAAAGAGCTAACCAATGGTGGGTACAATGTCCAGGAAAATCAATTGTTTCAAGCCCAGTCTGAGCTCTACTCTGATTTCATAAGGATCATTGTATGAAATAAATTCCATTACCTGGGGAAGAGACTAGGAAGTACTGTAGATGTTTTATATTGCTGTTTGAAAGCTGAGGAGATTAATGCTAGATCCTTTATTTTAGTGACACAGCACAGTAATCTGGGTTCAGACAGTTGGTTTATTGAAAGGAAACCCTTTTTTTGTCTGCATTCCAGGATTTAAAAGAAAAAATAGAAGCTGGGATTAGAGCCAGACTGAGGAGAAACGATGCAGTCTGTCAGCAAGCCCTCAGGTAACAATATCATAATTTATAAATTCTACCAACAATAGGATAGTAATTAAAGATGTAAGTTTCCCTTTTCCTGTCTCTATTTTCAGCAAAGCAGATTTCAGAATGCTAAATTGTTTGTGTGTGTCCCAAAGCAAGGATTTAAACCAAAACCAAAAAAATCTCAAAGAATCAAACCATACACAACGGCTCTATTTTTGCTTCTGTTATGACTTGCTCTTCTTACTACTTATGCTGTAGTAGGCTAGTGGCACTCTGGACTTTCTGACTTGTATCACTGAAGGACCCAGAATTATTTTCTCACAAAGGAAAGTTGGAACATTTTGTGGTTTGTTTTGATTTAAAAGGAAGAGCACACTGGCCTGGATTTTGTTGAGTTTCTTAGAGCTTGTGAATTTCCCCTAATGAGTTCCATTCCTGCTGTATCTAGTCTTTGGCCCATTAATTCATATCTCTTGGGCTAAATGAGTGAAGAATGGGGTACACAAGGGGAACAGAACAGAAATAGTTGGTTGGTATAAAAGGACCTTCTTCTCCTAATTACAGCAACCCTAATAATGTATGCTTAACTGTGTAGGATCACATTGATATGGTGAGCTTACTGTTTGCAAATGCTGGTGTTTCAGTGACAAATAAGTACTACATCATTTTTGTTGGGACTAATTAGAGTATTTCCAATGCCTATCTAATTTCTGCTTATTTCACTTGTAATGGCTTAGAGTTATGGATGTTATTTTATGTAATGTTTCTACAGTACACAGCACAGTGGGGGTCTATTTGTGATTGGGAATGGAGGGTGGTAGAGTAATAGTAAAGCCAATAATATTAACAATAACAAATTAATGATATCAGTTAATACTGTGAATCTTGTCAGCGATCATGAGTTAAGCATTGTTGGACTAGTTTGATAGTTAAATGGCAGGCTGTCAGGGAACATTTCTGTTTAACAGATGGCACTGTGCAAGTGCCCAAGCATAGTGTTACGACACTGTGTTGTACCAGGTTCCATCACACATAAAATAAAGGTCTTGACCATTTACAGCCATAAACAATAAATGCCATATAAAATAAATATACTGAACCCAAGGCTTGACTGCAGAGTCAGCTAGAATCTGAAAAAAAAGTCTTCTAAATGTTGCATACTTAATCCAATCAATATTGGCCAAATCAATCTTTGAGACTCTTCTTGCTAGGTCTCCTTCTGCAGTGTCCCTGGATAAGGTTCCTTTCAGCTTGCACATTACATCCTTGCACAATGTTTCCCTGTAGTGCCCCTTACCAGATCCTACATGTCACTTTTTTTTTTTTATAATGAATGGTGTTGTCTCCCCACCTACAGATCTGACAGTTAAGCTAAACAGTACTATGTTCTTATGGCCTCCATAGCAAGGAATTGGCCTTCTAGCTTTCCTTGGGGAAATATTTAATTGTAATTATCAAGGTATTTGATGGATTTGTGACTCAAAAATGTGTATTATTCCAGGAGGGAAGTGACATATTTGATTTTTACCTTCTCATTTTCAACTATCAACTATAACTGCCACTAACAATTTGAATGACTTTTTTGCTTTATTTCTCTTCTGTTTTGCAGAATGTCTCATGAAGAAAGAATAAGTGAGAGTAGGAAGTTGAAAAGTCTTTCCAAACATATCTTCTCAACCTCTGACAGCAAAAGCAGAAAATCAGATTTTAAGGTAAGTTTGTTTTTCTTCTTTAGACCTTGAAAAGCAAGGGGAAAAATTGTGATCTACCCAAATTTATAGCCTGAACTGAACCTAAGTAGATGAGTAAGGGCTGTTTGGATTTACTATGCCCTTTCTTTGGTGGATCTTTCCACTGATGACCTGAAATGGGACTGGTTAGTCCCCAACTTAGGAGCAGCTAGGATTGCCTCTGCCCAGCACATCCTGCAAAAGTTTTGTGCTGTGAAAATCAATCACACAAAAGCTGGGTAAGTATCAAAATGCTTCTAATATTTCCTTATGCAGGTGATTGTCTTTTATTTTTTCATAACCTCCAGGCAATATCCTTCAGGACTCATGTATATGTCTTTTCCTGAGTTAAAGAAGAAAATGCTAATGATTTTACTGGACAATTCTTGCAATCATTACTGCATTGATGGTAAAAACTGATATTCTTCTAGAACCACTTGTTTTGTTAATCTCTCTTAGCCCAGCAGCTTAACCTGCATATAATTCAAAATTTTTGAATTTAGGAAGAAAGAGGAATGAGTAGGAATGTGTGTTGGTTAATGAAACAAAATCCTAAACAAATAGTGTCACAGGTTGTAATTATTTAAAGCTTAGAAAGATTTCTGGGAAGGCAATGAAATAAAAAATAATAAGTGAATTCATGAGGGCTGCCATCACCATGAATACCACCATGACCTCATCGACCTTCTTCCCAAACAGTGCTACTTACTCATTTCGGGATTCAGTTCACAGTCGCTCTCCTGGCCTTTAATGGAAGTGAATGACTTTGGGGTATAAGCAGGGCATGATTATAATACCATAATGAACTACCTCCTGCATGTGTATCCCTCACCTTGTACTAGAGGGAATTAGAATGACCTCAGCTGTATGTCATAGGCTGTTAGCAGTGAGCCCAGGTACGTGAGGATGAGCTTAGTCTTAACATGGGAATATGTGGTGAACTGGGGGCTGGACCCATAAAGGACCTAGGTCACATAACATGTTATTTTTAGGTGCCTAAGAGCTTTGTGAAATTCACAGTCCCCAGTGTCGCAGGCACCACATAAAGTGCAAGGAGTATGGAACCTAGAGATGAACCCTTTAAAACCAGAAGGCTTTAGGCATCTCACAAAGTACATATCAGAAAGAAGCAGCTGATTTCTTCTCTCAGGGACCAGGAGTCTCTTGAGATTTCTAGCCACAAGGAAGCTGGGCACCTAGCTCGGAGTTAAGCTTTTCTTGTGAGGCATCATGCTTAGAAACAAATACACCTTCAACCTAAGTCCTTGTCAGGGAGCAGTTTTGAAATGTTTATCTTTTTTGGTCTGGAGCACAAAATGAAGTTTTTTTCTTTGGGATTTTTTTGGTCTTTTTTTTTTCCTCATCCAAGAACATTGCCCAAATCACTTGGTTATCTAACATACTGGAAAAAATGTTCAATTGCTCCTAGCAAAGAAGTTAAACACTGTCTATATAATTAAAGACTCAGATTTTGGCAGCAGATGAGTGAGATGTTAAGGATCATTGCAATACTTAAAAATTGGATTGATTTGTCCCAAATCTCTCTGTAGACCTAAACCTAAAAATGCACGATATTTGGAGCCTGTATCTAGCAATATTTAAATTTTGGAATGGCTGTAACAGTGAAGTTCTCTGAATTGTGCAGCATGGCAATGAAGTCTTAGATGACCATAGTATTTGGCATACTTACCTAATTAGCAAAACCTCACTCTTGTTACAATATATAGATGACTGTAATTAAAATTACAGCTGGGTAAAATGAGGCACAGGAAAATTCTGACTTGCAGAAAATCACATGAAAATCTCAGAAAACAATTTTTAAAAATGGATGGGTTTTTGCCTGCATCTCTCTGTTTTCCATTTATATTAATTCACCTTCTGTGTTATGTGCATTTCTGCAGTCAGAAAAATATCTGAGACAATGGCTATTGGCTGTTACATAAATTTGTAAGAGATTCTCTCTCCAAAGGTTGGATACTCATGGAAATAAAATTAAAAAAAATAATTTTTTTAATGGGAGTTAATTAGTTCATGAAAACAGGGCTGTTTGCAAGACACCCAGTCCTGTCTAATTTTTTGCTCTCAGGCACACACCCACTCCTGGAAATGTGTTCTCTCATGTTAGGAGCTCTGGTCTAACCATCCCAATATATAAGGTTATGAAAGGATTTGCTTAAGGCATTTTTATTTTTATCCAGGCAAGCAGTCAGAAGAAGAGGAAGGCAGTAAGGGAGAATGAAATGATCTTGGATTTAACGTGGATGAGAAATGTGAAAATATGTAACTCTCAAATGCTTGTGCTTTGGGAAACAGTACTACTTCAGCTTAAGAATGAATGAAAGAGACAATTGATGTGCAATTTCTTTTACAGAATGAAGTAGTACAAGCAGAAAGGTTTGGATAAGGGATTTGAAAAATAAGTTTGAGAATAATCTGGCAATGGAATGGGCAGACTATAAGCAAATTGGCACTTTCCCATCTTTTCTAATAAGAGGGAAAAACAGACTGAAGATAAGATGAAACAACTGTATCTGTTGAAGGAAGATTTCTGACCAAAACATTAGGCCAACAAAATCTGAATCGTACAAAGTCAATGCAAAGGAGAATAACACAAGGTCAATGCATTTTTCCAGGTTTCATTTCAGCTTTCTGGTCAGGCTGTGTGATATGTTAAAACCTTTATTTTCAGTCAGTGTTAAGTGAATGTGCAGCTAGAGATGCACCAAAATGATGATATTAAAGTAAAAAAATATCCCTTGAGAGCACGCCTCTGTACCTCCTCATCCCTCCAGCATAGTTAGAACTTCTTCTGGCCAACAAAGCCAATCTATAACTATTATATCTTTTTGTCTCTTTTCATATCTCCTAATACAAGCACTGTTGTAGCTGCTGGCTAGAAAATTAACCAAGTGAACTCTCTCTGTCTGTGTCTCTTCTCATCAGATTACTGGAAAAAATTTAACAGTCTCTCCCTCTCTCCTCTTTTTCTTTTCAGGCTGGTAGCACACTGGAGGGGCTCAGACTGAAACCGTTTAACTCTCATATATCTCATTCTTCACTACAGTTGGTGGACACATCATTATTCTCAGCCTTTGGGGGAATGATGGGTAGACTGTGTGGTTACGTCCAGATGGTGATTTAGGAATCTGATTCATTAAAAGAAAAGCAAAATATAAAGCCGCAAAACTGAGAGGAAGCCAGGAGACAAAGCAGTGGTCTGTGGGCATTTTTTATGAGTGTTTGTTTGGAGGAAGCTGAGCTACAATGTTCAGGTTTATGGGAAAGTGCATAAACATTCCAGTTAGAATGGATACAGCTGAAGGTCTAGAATCCTGTATACTTAGTTCTTGCAAAATCATTGTCCATTCTGTTGGAATCCAAAAGTTGTAAAACATGTCACAGAATCAGAATGACTTGGGTTTGAAGGGACCTTAAAGATCATCAAGTTCCAACACCCCTGCCATGGTCAGGGACACCTTTCACTAGGTGAAAATTGCTCAAAGCCCCATCCACCCTGAAATTGAACACTCCCAGGGATGGAGAATCCACAAACTCTGTTGGCAACCTGTTCTAGTGCTTCACCATCCTCACAGTAAAGAATTTTTTTCCTTACATCTAGTTTAAATGTACTCTCTTTCAGTTTGAAGCTGTTCCCCTTTGTCCTGTCACTATATGTTCTTGCAAATAGTCTCTGTCCATCATTCTTGTAGACACCCGTCAGGTGCTGGAAGGCCATAATTTGGTCACCCCAATGACTCTTCTTGTCCAGCCTGATCAATCCCAATTGTCTCAGCCTTTCCTTGTAGGAGAAGTGCTCCATCCCTCAAATCATCTTTGTGTCTCTCCTCTGGCCTTGCTCCAAGAGGTCTGTGTCCATCCTGTGCTGGGGACCAAAGCAGAGTTTCATGAGAGCAGAATAGTGGGGCAGAATCCCCTCCCTCACCCTGCTGGCCACACTTCTTTGAATGCAGCCCAGGACACAACTGGCTTTCTGGGCTCCAAGCACATTTTGCTATCTCATGACCAGCCTCTCACCCACCAGCATCCCCAAGTCCTTTAACACTGGTCCCAGTACGGACTCCTGAGGGACACCACTTGTCACTTAGGTCCATTGGGACTCTGAGCCATTGACAATAACCCTCTGGATCTGACTGTCCAGCCAATTTCTTATCCATCTAACAATCCATTCATCAAATCCATCTATCTCGAGTTTAGAGAGAAGGATGTTGTGGGGAGCCATGTCAAAGGCTTTACAGAAATCCAGATAAATTACATTTGTTACCATTCCCTTCCCCAGTGATGCAGTCACTCCATCACAGAAGGCCACAGGCTGATGAGGCAGGACTTGTCCTTGGTAAAGCTCTCCTGGCTGTCCCAAATCACCTCCCTGTCCCTGATGTGCCTTAGCAGAGAGTTTAGGAGGATCTGTTCCGTGATCTTCCCAAGTGCAGAGGTGAGGCTGACATGTCAGTAATTTCCAGAGTCTCCCTTTCTAACCTTTTAAAATATGGGCACAATGGTACAAAGTCCAATTATTTTGGACTTCACCTGACTACCATGACTTTTCAAATATCATGGAGAATGTCTTGGCAACTACATCCATCATTCCCTCAGAACTTTGGGATGCATTTTATTGGGTCCCACAGCCTTATATACATTAAGGTTCCTTGAGTGGTCATGAGCCCCTTACACTGGGAAGCACTTTTCTCCCCAGAACCCATCCTGCTGTCCATCCACTTGAGAGGTGTGGGGAAGATTACCTTTAAAGACAGGGAAAAAAGTTGTTGAGTACCTCAGCCTTCTCATCCGTCATTACCAATTTTCCAGCACTTTTTATTGGAGGGGATACACCTTCTTGACCTTCATTTTCTGGTAAAAGTACATGTAGAAGCCCTTGTTATTCTTTGGGCTTGTAGGTGTGTTTTTGTTTGTTTGTTTGCTTGTTTGTTTGTTTTTATTTTTTTAAATAAGTGAGAAGCATCCTTCATCTTATTTAGAGAGTAATAATGAACCAGAAAATATAAATCACTTCACCTGTGAAAATATTGAGTGGAAATATTTCTGTCATTCCCTGTGGAAAAGATGCTTGGTGGAAGTATGGGGCCACAGAGTTATTTTTCTGTCTCTTCTTAAAAAGCTTATCTAGCTAAAAATTTTGGTTGGAAAAACAGTAATATGGGTTGAGAAAGTAGGTTGATTTTGTAGGGATTGACTTAGCAAGACACAAGCATCTTTTGGGGAATGAGACAGTCATATAGCAGCAAAAACATATGATATTTTAATAACAGGAAGAAAACTTGAAAAGTTCTGTAGACTTCAGAAATTAAGGTGAGAATTAGATTCATATCTTTGATTATCACTCCTCTAAAATGGTTTCTTTTTTAATTTGTCATCTTAGTATCAAAAACATATATATTTAATATTTGTTTTTAACACATAATCACAATTTGTACCTGTTGTATTGTGTTTTTATATCTTTGTAACAGTTCTGTAATGGTTTGCCCCTTCACCCACCATTTTCTCCCAGTGGTTCCACCCTGAGCTCTCCCGCCCCTCCTCCAATGCCACCCCTCCCTGGTGCCTTGTCCATCACGCAGCTCCTAATCCCACCCTCCCAAAATCTTCCACCTTGGGCATCGAGTGAGTGGACAAAGGCCAGGGATCCCTCCCTTAACCTTCTTCCATTGGTTTGTGTTTCTATCTGTCCTCCTGCCTTCCACTCCCCTGAATTCCCCCATTGGGCGGTGGGTGTCCTTCTCCCTTGTCTCCGCCCTGGTACTTAAGGTGATGACGAAAGCCATGTGAGTCACTTTCGGCCGCAGGAACATGGAACTCGGAGCTCCCCGGAGCTTACAATAAACCTCAGACTTTTCTCCCGGCCGTGAGTCGACTCCCTCATTACCTTCTCGGGCGCCGCCTCTCCTCCATACAAGGCAGACAGCGAAGTGCTCTGTCTTAGCCGCTCCCCAAATCTGCCATGAGAGACAGGGGAGTGCCCCCGCTGCTGACCATGCCTCTGGCGGGCAGGCGAAGCCAGGGGCCTTCAGAGGGAGGACAGAGGCATGTGCCCTTAGATGTGTACATAGCAGATCACAGAGGGGAGACCTGTACTGACAATGTGAGAAGGGGAAGAGCAGTATATTGCATTTCTGTGAAGTTGCTGGTCTTATTCTACAGTTGCTATGCGCATCTGGGTAAATTAGTTCTCAAGCAATTAAGTAAACAAACATTTTTTTTCACCTGAGGGGTCCACAGACCTGTTTCATTTGGTCCACTAATTTTCAGTGGTATCACACAGGCTGGAGTAAGGAAAATTAGCTGTCCTGGTAGTTCTTGAAAATGAGAAACTGACAAACACTTGCTAGGACATCCATGTCTGAGGAATGTAGCTACCCACTCATCTTAAATGTGAGGATTTCCCGTTTGTGATAGGCTGAAGGTGCTCATAGCCTCTAGGAATACCCCCAAACAGTTTCTGTCCCAAAATGTTAAGGAAAAACATGGAAACAGGAAGTTTATGAAGAACTCTCATTCCTCACTGAAGGAGAACTTGATGGACAATTTTTGTAAATTTGCAATTTTATTATAAATGCTCACATATTGGCCTCAAAGTATTTATGCCCAAATTGTAGTATTTTGATTTTTTTTTTTTAATTTTATTTCCAGTATATTAAAGGCAAAGCTCCCCTCAGGCCTTCTTGGCCTGAGGAATGTTGTATGGCACAGTGACAAAAGGATAGTTGAAAATAAGCAAGTTGAAGTGTTGAAAGGCATGAAAATGTCTGGCATTATTCTTCGCTCATTCCTTTCAATGCTATGGTGTCTGAGGCTGGACAAGGCAGGCCCAATTTACTCAACTAAAAGGTGGGACTGATAATAATACTGTGAGTGAGATGTTGAGAGATTTATTTAATTAATGTTACCAAAAGACTTCAAAATCCTTAGCTAGATAGTGTTCTAAAAGTATCACATTTCCTTCAATAAAGATTGCTTGCCCGCTGGGTGTACCTGTTCAAGATGGACCATTTACAGTGTTGCACAAAGTAGAAGGTGTAAAACAAGGAGACATAAGTAAATTATTTTTTAAGAACTTATTTGACTATTTAAAAAATTCTCTAGGCTTGTGACTGTGTACAACATACATTGAGGAATCATTACAAGGATTGCAATGACTTAAAGCAATGGGCAAGATCTTCATTAAGGCTTTTAAGAATACTGAAAATAATACTTGTTTCTTCTATGCTCTAGAGCCAGCACTCTAAAATAGCTCCCTAATATAAAACAAATTTCCTTCTGTCCTTTTATACTGTTACAAATTACAGTGGAACTCAATAATGAATAGATAGAGCTGATTTTTTCAGTTACAAAAGGAGGCAGATGAGGTGATAACTGCTCTTGCTCTCTCTTTTGAAGGATCCCTCACTCAGGCCTAAAAGAGTCACAATTAATTGAGAATAAAAGTTTGGGAGTGCTCTAAAATTCAAGCCAGAGAGCTTTGTGTCCAAAGATAAAACATCACTTATGAAAATCAACTTCATTATTGTCTTCATTTTAACTGGTGTTAGGAAGAGAGCAGAGATGTGAGGAATGGTGACTTAACCTGGGCATTGGTCTCAGCTGTTACCTTCAGCCCTAGATTTTATTTAACTGGTTTGACCCTTCCTTATCCTTCAAGTCTATCTCATTTTTTTGTTTACTGTCTCATGGCTAATCTCCCTTTCCTGGTCTTTCTGTTCTGCCTTGTTTTTCCACTCTCAAGGTCATTGATGCAATCCCTCTTTCCATGGTTTCAAGAGGGCAGAAACCTCCTGCCAGTCATCCACAAGAATCTGGCAGCTGTTATTGGTACTTCAGAGACAAACACGTAACTGCCATATGAAAAAACTTCCTAAGGGCCAAATTCTGCTTGCATTAGTAATGCAAACAATGCCATTAACTTCACTCTGAATTGATGCTGTTAATTAACATGGTGTTATTTTTCTGTTATTTGTGGTTCTTTTCAGAAGTCATCAAAATCAGAACAAAAAACAATGTAATAACATTCTACAAATTACTTTAATTATGGAGTAATATTAAAAGGTATCTAAAAATACATTAAATATTTTCTTCATGTTATTCCAGGTTTGCAATGCTGTGGCTGCCAGAGCATAGTTATACTATTGGAGTGCAAGGACAACAAGGATGAAGGTTCATGAGATTATATTTTTCAGTTTTTCTCCACACTATATAGGCTCTAAAATCCAAAAACAACAACAAAACAACTCCTCCCAAATCCCAAACCACAAAGAGATATTTAACTGAATTTTTACATGCTGACAAGGCACTTAATTCCAGATTTTACAATGTGTTAACATTTTTTTCGCACTTTTTTTTTTTTTTTTTTAAATCTGCCTAGCTTGAAATCTGACAAGGACTAGAACCTTGCATTTTTGGGATGAATTATGTGTGCTTGGTCCTGCCACAAGAATCTGGTAATACTATACACCTACCTATCCCTAAAAATTAATTTTAGTTTCAAGGGTCTCAATGATATTTGATAAACCTAATGAACATTACACTTTGTGATCAAATAATTGATTTTATTCATATGTAACATAGAAAGAATTGAATTGTTAACGCAGAAGTTTAGTGAGTTGCCTAAATTTCTGTGACAGAAAAAGAGCAAAACATGGCTGACTTAATACAGTGCATCCATTGGCTGTTCTACCTCCTTTTATTAATGTCTGCTGTATTTGGAACACATCAATTTTTGGTGATCTCCAGCTAAAAAAACCCAAAAACAAATCAATAAAAAAACTGCCAAAACAAAACAAAATACCCAAACATTTCAAACAAATAAAGATTACATTCATCTATCCATCAGGAGCACCTATGTGGTGTTAGCATCTGATGTCAAGTACATGCACATTTGTGTGTTACAGTATTGTACCCCAGCCACACCTGTAAGACACAAATTAAATGTGAGAGAATGGGATAATATATCAGGCTTTTTTTACCTGCAGATGATCAAGAAAAGCTCAATTGAGAGGAAAACATCTAGTATTATTCTTAAAATGACACTTGGAAGCAAATATCACAACTCCAATTAGCCTGAGAATTAAAGTCAGTGCAGCATAAATTACAAAGGCTATCAAAAGATAAAAGTTATGCAGAGAAGAAAAGCCCTAAAACAAAATAATTCTTTTGTCTCTCCCAGACTATATAAAAATCTACCAAATTAGAAGGTCTAATATGACCAAGCATTCCCTTCCAGTTACATACATAAATATTTTCATCATTTCAAAATATTCCCCTTTGAGTCTATACGAAAATGAATTTGTTTCATGCTTCCTAAAACTATCATTGATATTGGTTTAATTAGAAGCTTCTGCAAATACACCAGAATCATGCATTCTGAAGAGGGAGTTGAGGAAATCAAATGCAGAAACACAGAAAAGCTTTGCTGGGACCCTCTTGACTCCTGAGCAGTCCACAGCTCTAGGCAGGATAGGTGGTAAAATAAGACAATCAGATTCATTGACCAACTTCAATAGTGCTGAGCTCAGAGTAGATTTTCAGATAAATCTGAGGAGTGGAGCTGTGCTTTCTGTTCCTATATTAATGTAACCTGTAGTTCAGATCCATCTCTGACAGATTTTTCAAGAGGATATATTTTATATGTATAATATATTGAATGATAGGTATCAACTCCTGATAGAAGGTTCAATTTTTGTCTTTCACTTTTGAGGATTTTGGGATGACCATGATGCAGAGCAGAAAATAATTCAGTTGTAGGGCAAATACCTGTCTCCCTGGCCTAAAACTTCCTCTCTAAGACTTGGATTCTGATCTGGTGCCACAGCCTAAAATAGCAGACAACCAAGACAGGCTGTGGAGCTAGGTGCACTGGATTTTTAAAAGCCCTTCCACTCATGACAAACTCACAGATGCCAATGCTGCAGAACAATGGATACATGCTTATTTTTTGCCATTTCATTTTTACTCTTAATTCTATTTGAATGTAAGATTTCAAATAAACAGTGGAAAAATTTTGCCTAAAGAAGAAAAAATAAAAAGCTTTGAGAAAAAGAAACCAGATTTCCACTGGAGACTGTTTAACAACCTGAACTAGAGCTGTCAGCACCACGAACTTACCACTATAAGATCATGCAGCTCTCTTGTCACATCCCAGAATATTTGCATGCTCTGCTCTCTGCCACATCTGAAATACTTATTCTTGATCTGGTTTTATTTCAATTCTGTTCCATAAGAACCACATTTTCTTTTAGCAAAGCAGAAGATATTTGTTAGAACATTTTATAATTCTTTGTTTAAAATGGCAAGATATTCAATTCCTTCTTGGATATTAAACATTATCCTCATGGTTCCAGATGAGAGAGGCACATGTCTCAAATTCAAGATTAATCCTTTCCTCAGGTGATATATATAAAGGGAAATTTCCAAGGTTAAGTGTACATCCTATGCAGTTTTAGCTGATTATAGTTTTATGAATGCAATGCTAAGAGGTGCTTAATTCCCACTGAAACCATCAAAAATTTCCATCTACTGTGCACACCTCACTCTTATAGAGGTTGTTTTTCAAATGGACCTTTATTTTCAGACAAAAAAAAAAGAAGCTACAGTTCTCCAATAGCAAATCTATGGGAACACTCCAGCTTTATAAATTTCTTCTCTTCTTTACCTCATGAACCCAGATAAATGTGGAGGGCTGTTCAATAAACAAGCAAGTAGAGATTAGAGCACCTAGAAAGAAACAATGAGAAACTTGATAGTGGTGCTCTTTCACTAAAGTTATACTCACCACAACAGACAAAACATGTAACTATTTTCAGTCTCTACCCTCTCAGCTCCATTTCCTCTCACAGGTAGGCCAGGCAGCAGTCTATTTTAGGCATTACAAAATCATTTCCAAGGTGGGAGGGACTTGTGGAAAGTTACACCATATTCAGAGGGGACAGACACAGTCTGGCAGCATCCTCTCAATTCTAGAGGGGGTAGGTGTCTAACTATTCAAAAAAGAATATTTTTGTGCAGGTTAGGATTTTGTCTACCCCCATATGCTCAATAAAATCAGCCAGAGGAAGTGCTGAGGGGATTTCAAGCTACATCTTTATCATGGGTTAGTAAAGTGCCGAAGGCAAGTGTAATCAACCTCATGATTCAAAAGAGAAATGACTCAGATGAAACAGACTGTAAAGGGGTTTTTTTTCTTGGAGGACTCCCACACAGGACCCTATGGTTCTCCCATACTCCGCCATGAAGTGAATAGTGCTCCCAACAGCTAAGACTCTATCCCACAAAAAAAAAAAAAAAAAAAAAAAAAAAAAAAAAAAAAAAAAGTGTGTTATTTTTTTTCTTCAAGCCCCAATTCTGTAATACTTATATGAAGTTGTAACCTCTTTCTAGCTGGAATGGCAGCACGAATGATTATTTTGGGTAAGACTGCAGATAGCAGAAGCTCTCATGGTGCTATCTCCCCCACAAGTTTTTTTTTTTTTTTTTTTTTCATTCAAGCATCCTTTTCTCCTTGCACCAATATTTACTCCAGCCCTTCTATTTCCCAGGATGACATCTGCCCTGGGATCTGTGTATAAAGTTCCTGAACTGTACGTAAAGTCATGACATTATAATGTAAGATCTTTTGACATTCACAGAACTCATTTACATTTACAAGCATCATCCAGAGAATCCCACAAAGCCCAGTGAGTTGCCTTGGAGAAGTAAGTGTTTCTCAGTCTAGCCTGTTTTACAGGTGAGGAAACTGGGACAGAAGTTTTCCTAACCCTGACAGAAAGCTTTTTCCAAGGCCAACAAGTGAGCCAGAGATGGAAAGAAGAGGATAACCCAGCCATGTTGTCACTGCACCAGGCAACTCTGTTTCAAAATGAATAAGCTTTTTGGTTATAGAACTTGTGTCTCAAAATCTGATAATTTCAATAGCTCTGTTCTCTATTGCTTTCAAAATTGAGAGATTTATGATGTTTTTCATCCTTCAGTAAGAGAAAACATCTCAGGACTCCCATTTACCTGTACAGTGACATTTTCTTCCCATCCTTTCCAGCAGGTGGAAGTGGTAACAGAGCCAAGAAAGAGCTATTCCTTGTTGAAGTAATTGAGGGCAGCAGGTACAAGAGCCCAGGAGTATTCAAATGCTAACAAGAATGTATCAAGAATACATACAACATTTGGCAATTCACAGAAATGCAAGGTTGTTGAGTTGTTTTGAGTATTGTAACATATTATGAGTAACTTAATGACCTAATTTAAACATTTCTATCTCTGCATTTATTAGTTCTGATGTATCGTCTTTTTTCAGAGTCGAAGAACACACTGTCTTGCAGTTGAAATTTGTGAATGATGTGTGCCATAGGCAGTGGGTGACTGGAATCTCAGTTCCTATGTAACTTCTCTTTTCACTAATGATGTATTGAAGAGACAGTAACAGAGCCAGTGTAGGAGGTCGAGTTTCTCTCGTAGTTGCAAAGTCAGCAGTACCAGAACCTAATGTTTCTCAGGCTATTCAGGGCTTGTAAGTTGGGGAGCTCTGCTGGCATCAGTTTTCCATGCAGGATCTGTGCTACTTGAAGTGGTGGATTCCCAGCAATGTGTAGCTTTACTTCTGTATTTTATTGAACAGTAGTCTAGAAGATAATTTTCATTATATGACAGTTAAATCTTTTTTTTTTCTTTTGCTAGTGCATAAAGAAAAAGATTTTACATGCTACTTTGAACTCCAGTGGCAGTTTATTTTTGTTGCCTAGAGAAAGTTTTGCAGAATTTCATTTCCTGTAAAATGGAAAAACGTAGTACTATGAAAATACTGAAAAGGGAAAACTCATGTAAATGAAATTAATTGTTTAAAAGTCATGAATCTTAAGTTATATTTCCTTCCAGAATATAGTAATGATATTGTTATTTATCAAGAACTTTAAGAAAACTAACTTTTTTACATTCTGTGACTGTAAACGAACTTATTCCTGTTGCTGTCATCACCACCTCAACTTCCTTATTGTCCTTTTCCAGTTTGCAGTGTTTGGTATATCCTAAAACCCATATGCTGGCTTTGAGACTGAAAAACAAAAACCTGATCTTTCTGATGTGGAAGGTTCTAAGTGAAAAAAAAGCTTAAGAAGGAGGAGAAAAAAATAATGAACAAAGGAAACAGCCATGAATAACTGCTCTAAATGACTGTGGAGGACAGTCATCCTGATTTTGGATGTTTGTTTTACTGTTGTCCCTGTGTAGAGTGATATGGCCTCTGGTGGGCCATGGGACTTCACAGTTCTCCTGCTGAAGGCATTTCTCATCAGGTGGACCAAAGTAGTCAGCCCTAATGCCTCTGGCCACCCTCAATTTCTGTTGGCCATCAGGCAGGCACTAAGAAGATAAGGAAGCTGACAGATGCAGAAGATACATGATCCACATCAGAAGCATTGGTTTGCACCCTACCTCGTGTTTTGTCCCTTCTAAAAAAAGTCCCGCTTACATCCCCAGGAGAGAATTTCATCCTGAGGATTGTTACTGCCTGTAATGACAGGAGAAGAGAGATGCACATGCCCCTTCCCAAAAGCCCACATCTGTTTCAACTTCAGTGAACTACACACACCTGACTCAGCTTTCCCATCAGCACTGTAGCACTGAGCCTGCCAAGAACCCACTGGGCTGAGCAGTGGCTACCAAACCCAAAGGTGTCCTGATATGGCCCTACAACAAAAGACATCTGACCGCCACTGCTGCTGCCAGCAAGTAAGGAGAACAAAATCACAGGAAGAAGAAAAAGTAGGAAAATCACAAGAAGAAACAAAATTAACAGCTAGATCTGATTTTCTGTTGATTTATGAGGTAATATTAATATTTGGAAATATGGCATTGGCTCATAGGAGGCTGAAGAAAATTTGATAGAGCTATATTCTTTTGCAATCTAATATTCTGTCAAAAAATGAAAAGCTTTGTGAATCTGGGCAGGTTTTGCAGCAATTTCATGTAGACAAAAAAACAGGAAACTCTTCTGATGATGCCAAAACATCCCATTCCTACATTTTTGGAATTAAACACTTGGACTTGTCACTTGAAAAGAAACCCAGCTTTAAAAATTCAGATAAATAAATGTATCAACATTAAAAATTAAGCAAACAATACAACCTGTATGCTGTTATATTATATTCTAATTATTTAACTTCATGGAAATTTTGACAACAGCTTAATTTTTCCTCAAAGTTAGAACTAGTTATGAATTCTTAAACTCCTTTGTGAAGTAGAATACCTTTTTTCTGCATAGTGTTAATTTTTTGCAGAGGAAAAGTTGTCAAAACCTGATGAATAAGAGAACAGGGCAATTGTGCCTCTGAAGCTTAATGGATGTAGAAATATTGAAATAGGGATTTCAGACCCTCTGTAACTTGTTTTCCAGGAAATTGCGATGCACAGAAGACAACTTAGGTTTATCTCAATTAAAAATTTTAAGAATCTGATTACATTTTATGGCAAACTCAGACTGAGTTTTGGATTTCTCATGAAAACTTGGAAGTTTATGTGAAAGCAAGTTTTGCATTACATACCATGTCCATCCAAATTCTTTGGCTTCTAACCTCAGAGGTGAAAACTTGTTTCCACTGGGTGGAATTTAATTAGGTTTGAATGAATTCTTGTCCCTGTTTTTCCACTTGACCCTTTGTCTTCTTCTTGGTCTTTTTTTTTTCTTAGTGCTATCTCATACTGGTGTATTTCCCATTCCTGGGTGAAAAACGTTCTCCTCCTCCTACCTGCAGTCATTTGGAACAGACAGCCATTTCTCTGTCTACCTGAATACCCATGATTTTCCATATGCAACCTGAAAATTAAAACTAAAAATCTTTGTCTTTTGACTTTCTGAATGTTACCTCCATCTTGTTATTAATGTTTTTTTTATTCTTCAGTGAATGTTTTTATTTAACACAGTAAAGCCTTTTGAGATAGCCTTTATATGATAGAAATTATAAAAATGGATTTACATTGTGTTATGAATGATGATACTTAAACTACTCATATGCCTACATTCTTCCTCTCAACCTTATTCTCCTTTATAAGCAGAGAATGGAGCATACTTAAGGAAAACAAGATTCATTTCTTTAAAAACCTCTAAGCTAATGCATTGTTATGTTTGTTACTGTGGTTTCTGTGAGAGGAGGGGAAGATGGATAACAATGTGGGCACTTCTAAAGCAAAGCATTTCCAAAGCAATATCCACATGAGTGTCTGTTTTCTGCACCAGCTTTCTGCTTCCTTCGTTCCTCTTGCTCTTCCTGCTCGATTCATGACAAAATGTGAGCCCCTATGCAGCAGGAAAAAATAATTTTCCCACATGGCGGAATTTTACTGATCTCAGAGTGTGATGAGATGTGGCTACACTCTGTATTGAGCTTGCCTTAAAGCCCAGGGGAAGCTTTGACCTAGTGGCCACCTGAACAGTGTGAGATGAGGCGATAGCGAGCCCTGAGACCCCAGACCACAGGGACAGCAGTGAGAGGCAGCACTGGGCACTGGGGTGCACAGCACAGCAAGAGCCAGGTCTTATAGGCAGAAACACAGGAATGCAAAGCTGAGTGCACAGTCCAGGTAGAAAGCTTCACAGTCCTCTGCCTGGCCAGTCATTCATGCAGCCTTGTAAACTGGTGTGAGAGTTGCATATGGGACTGCGCTTTTCTACCCCATTTCCTCCAGGACAAAGAAAGGTAGAGCAAAACAATGGTGATGACTTTGACTGTCCCTTCATCAGCTCACACAGAGTGGAACTATCCCTAACCAGGGCTGCCTTGGTGCATTTTTGTGTGTGAACAGAGACAGAAGCTGCATATGCAGCTCTGAATACCAGTATATTTTGTCTGTGTCTAGATCCTCTAAAAAACAGACATCTATTATGGAGCAGATGTAAATTTTAATGCTAAAAGTCTACCACTCAAAAATCTGTCCTTTGGGAACTTGAAAATTAAGAGACTTCTTTTTTTAAAAGCATGATCAACAATGTGCGTTACCTAAATCAGTCTCCAAGATCTTGTCACTAGCCAGACTAATAATCCAATACTCTTTCAACAGTCTTCACTATAATGGACATATTTTCAGCTTTCTCAGGTTGGGCAACTTATCAAAGAGAACTATATGGCTCCATGCAGAGCTGCAAGTGATTCTTAGCAGCTTACCCTACAGTACCTCATGCAGGGACTTGTGCTACATTCCCGTGGATTATGGACTTCATCAGAATCTTTGAAATGAAGTAGCTATCCGATATATACAGGGATCTCGCAGGCAGCTAAAACTTTATTGACACTGGGTAAGTGCACACATTTATTTATTAAATAAGAAAATATCTTATACACATGCGCAGAGACACATGAACACGCACATGCCATCGGACTACATGGGGATAAGGAAATCTGCGACATTATCACCTGAGGTAGAAGAGATGAGGGAAAGAGACTTCTGTGCACTGCACTTATTTTACCCCTGTTTTTCATTACATGGATAACCTTAGAACTGTTCTTGTTAGCATTTAGAAAAAGGGGAAAATCTAGCCTCCTGCAGGGGAGCTATTATTGCTAGACTGTACTAGCATTATCTTGCTTATGGGGGGGCATATTGTTTATGCAGTCTATTTATCAGTGTAGGAATATATCTACCAATATAGCAATATCTCTGCAGTAATAGCATACAAGAATAAAAGAGTTTTCATGAACACAGAGTTGCTGCCTGTAGCATGTACATCTGAGATACTAAAGGATTATTTACCTATCATTAAGATATGGATTTTTTTATCTAGTCTAGTTTTTCTTGCAGCAGAAATCATATTAAACTCTCTGGCTATTATATCTAGCATCCATTGGGCACCTTTTCATTCTGGGTAACCTAATATAAATGAAGAAAATAAATCCACAGCAATTTGTTGAGATGCCTTTTTCCCCCTGCCCCCTCCTCCTTTTCCTGAATTAAATTCACATAATAAAATCCAAGGGTTTCATTTCACTCACATCCGCTTCAATTAACATGCATGACTTTGTATGAAATTTTTAATTGAAGAAAAAAGCTAAACCACAATATTTTTAAACCATTGTGTAAGGTAAAAAAGCTGCATACAACACAATGGGCTTATATGTCACACAACAGTCAGATGGGCTTTAAAATTCAGTGTGAGCCTTCCCAGTGCTCCATTTCTCTCATATTTTTGCATTATAGGATGTCTTTTAAGAGATTTTAGTGATTTTAATTTAATAAAATATTGTTCTATAATGTTGCTTTAGGAAGTGTTTGCTTGTCTGAAACAACCAAGGGTAATAATAATAAAACCATTAATAATAGTAGGCATATAATGACTGAAAACCACAGTCAGCCCAGAGATTTTAAAGCAGTATTTATTTTTTTTCTCTTGGATAATGGATTTCTGATGAATGGTAAATTTATTTTTTAAGGTTTCTTTTTATTAAAATTTTCTATTTCTGCTGAGAGACAAAGGGTAGTTTGGATACTGATAGAAGAAATTCATAGAAAAATTGTAAACAATGAAAAAAATTGTTTAGTAATGTTTTTCACTATGGAGAAAAATATTTTCTGAGACTAACATATGAGGAGTAGGTGTAAAATTTGACTTCATTAATCTATTAACTGTATATGCATATCATCTCATTTACATTGCCTTTTTGGTACCCCAGTTTAAAGTATCCCCCACCTATCTGAGGTGGGTCAAACAAGGTAATAACACAGAGACACCTGGTTATATATAATTTTCTGTCTCCCTTCTGAAACTTCTGGTGTTTGGCATATCAGTGCAGCATTGGCAGAGCACAGGGAGAATGAAGTTACTCCCATCATGCTGCACGCAAGACATTTGCAGCTGGAAAATAATCCAAATTGTCTCTTCTTGTGTCTCACCTTGGGCTGTCTGAAAAATTGTCCTGTGCCATATAAAGAAATCATTGACTATGCTTTATGCCACTGGAGCAAGAAGGTGTTGCAATTATAGTCAGAGTTAGAGTCAGAGGCATCTGTTCCTTCATGTGAATAACATGGAAGTAGGTATCTTATTTGGTCCATGGCTTAATCAGCAAAGTCACAAGGTTTTCCAGCTAGGTATCTCACATGCGGACTTCAACCCACCTGAAGCAATTCAAAGGGGTATAAATTTGCATGTTATTTTGGCTGTGTCCTGTTAGGTATTTCCCTGTTTAATTCAGTCATATAAGACTTTCAGCCCAGGTCCTTCCCAGACTGCCCCTTCGAATCCTCCTGGAGGAATAGAGGCGATAACCAGGGCGTTACAGGAAAGATACATGGACCAAGCACCTCCTGAGAGACAGCGAATCAGCTCTGCACAAGTCACGGGAGAAAAAGGGGACCAGAAAACACAGGGTTGAAACTCGGTGGTTCAATCCCAGGGGATCAAATGAGTTTTTTTCCTTCAATTACTGGAGGGATCTATTTGTTCTTTATTGACCTTTCTTCATCCTAATCCATTTTTCTTTTGTAATGTATTTAAGAGAATTAAGTCCTCCAAATAAGGCTGAATTGAGAAAATTAGAGATTCTGCTGACTTATTTAAGGGCATGTGTCAACCTTAAGGTTACCTTATCCCAACCTCTCCTGCAATAGTCATATCTCCTATAATAACTAAACACCACTGAAATACTGTAGTTGAATCTTGTGTTCTACTTTTATAGATGCATAACACACATACGATGATACTATGTTTATTCATTCTGTTTATTGCTTCGAACATGATTTTTAATGTGTAACATAAAAAGAGGTTTTCAAGTTTAATTGGACTGTCAACCCCATCATGCTCATCTTTATCTCTGGCCGCTTTTACTTCCAGACTAGCATTTTTTATAGGATATCCACACATAATAAAGCATCCAAACAACTTTTTCACGTCATCTTCAATGAATTCAGAGGATGCAACAGTTTGCACACTCCTCTGCACACGTTTTATTAATCCCACTTTCATTCTACAAGGCTGCAGCGAATCATGTCGTAAATATCTGTCTTGCACTCATGAGTTGATGTACTATTTTCTTCTATGATCCCGTCTCTCAACTCATAGCTTAAAAATCTGGCAAAAAGTATTCCATGTTCTAGTTTCTCATTTTAGTAAATTTTCAAAATGTTACAGAAAATCCTCTTCCAAAACTGACAACATCTTTCAGTCATATGGTGTTATTTTCAGAAAATCAGAGAGTATGATTGTGTACAATAAATATATAAGATCAGGCTCAAAGCTGGCACAAAATAGACACTGAAATAAATGGATATGTCCCATCTTGCACCTATCAAGGTTCTGGTCCAGAGAACATGGTGCTGAAAGCCTCTCATAGCATTGTATAATTTTTAGACCACCCAGCTGAATTTATTCAATGTCAACTCCATGTCAAGTACCTTATCTTTAAAAATAGACTTGCAAATATTCACACAGTCCAAACTGAATCCATATGCAACTGTGTGCATGATATTGAGTGTGTGTAAATTGAATGCTGTTTGTGAACCCTATCAGCCTTTTCTGACCACAAAACTGAAGACAGTAGTTTCCTAAGCTGGACAAAATTGCTGTTCAAAATCAGTTCCACCAGACTATATATCTATGATGAAACTGTCTTCTGACCTCTTCCTTCCCCACACATCTTGTCACAATAACAATTTGGGTATTTTGTGTCATCATTTGTAATTTGATGCTAAATTATTGGCATATAGAAATATATTACCCTCTTTGTAATAGGATTCTCCTCTTGCTATATTCTTTCCTTGAATGCTTATTTTTCAGCCAGTAGGTCGTCAACAATAGATGTGAGACTTGGTCATCAATGACATATGTGAGAGTTAGAGTCTGAGTAGACCATACTCATCTTGTGGTCAGATTTGTGTTTAGACTTTAAGCCTAAGAGTAAAAAACTCCAAAATTTTTATTTTTAGTTCAATAGCCCAACATTTCTTTAGACTGTTCTCAGCAGATTTTTGGCCCTGAATAGTGGCATGTGGCAGAAACTGACTTGTGATATTTTTTTTCTGCTTTGGATGTCGGAGGTCTTGTGAGATCATCTGTTTTTTCCTAAAATTCCTGCCATCTTGAGCCAAAACCTCATGAGAATAGTTGTTCTTGGAACATTTTTTTAATATGAAAACCAGAATAAGAAAAATAGGCCTCCTGGTTTTGGATTTACCCCACAACAAAACCAAATACTTTGTTTAAATACACATATTCTGATCTGAGGTCTCTTTGCTACCCCCCCCCCCCCTTAATAAGCATAAAAAGAGTTTTAATTTCAAAATAAATTGTAAGGTTCTTCTTTTAACAGATTCCAAATGGCATCATATTCCATGGGCACTTTCTAGGCTCCTTGACGTCTTTCTATTTACTGTTTTTAGTTTTTTTTTGGTTTTTCGTTGGCTATTTTAGGTTCTTTAATTAAGAGGTACATGTTACTTAATAATTAATACAATACCTGTGACTGCTTGCATAACATTGTGTTTTACACTTCCACCATCCAAAAGCAAATGAAATGTTTTTATTGTTATCTATTATGTGTTAGCTATTGTTTCTTACAAGAAAATGAGAAAAAGACATTCAAAGCTTTTGAGGAGAGACAACAGAAAACTGACAATAGATCATTCTTGATCAGACAGCAGAAGTTAATGCCATGAGAGATATATTTGTACAATAAACTATTTTTTCATAAAGGATTATGCTATGTACATAGATAACAAGACTATCCAAATGTAAGCTTACTCTATAAAAGAGGTTTTGATGTAAAAGTAGAATCTGTGAGTTAGCCAATCTGAAAGGAAGAAATTTTTATTTCTGGGAGATTTTGTTTTCCACAACTACTATTATTGCACAGCCTTTCTCTTTAAATGAGATCCTATATATAAATGCACTGAATTAGCTAGACAAACCTGATCCATAAGCTCATTTTTCAGATTCCTATATGAAAAACAGGGGAATTCTCATTAAACAACCAGCTGAGAATAACAATCCTTTTCAAGCCAAGCTGTCTAGGACTTAGATACTGAAGATGGTCAACCCACGTTTTGAGCCGTGTTTGACTTCCTGGACATTCAGGAGCACCTTCTGTGTTGTGTGTAACTTCTCTGACCACTTTCAGGTACCTGATGATAATGGAGGGTCTTTTCTAAGTCAAATCCCCAGCTCCAACGGATGGCATCCTGTAAGATCAGTCACTCCTCTGTGGAGGAATAGGACTGGTGTGATGGTCAGTTCTGCTCCTTAATCAGGTCCCAGAACTTCCCCACCCTTTGCCCCTTCAACAATTTCAGCTGAGGCTGTGAAAAAAAGCAAAGTTAAAAAAAATGAAAAAAAGAAGAAAAAAAGGTGCTTTTTATGTCAGGAAAGTTAAAATCTTTCTTCTAAGCCATAATTACCAACAATCTCAGCCATTGTTCTGTAATGAGGTTTGATGTTTTAAACTACAAAGACACACATTTAAGATATAGAGCAGTGTTGCTGGGTTTTGTGCGTATTTCTTTTAATTCTAGAAATTGTTTTTCTTTATTTGATATAAATCTGAAGGCAGGAACTCATTGTACTTACACAAGTGCATGCAGTATGGACATATCAAAAGGAATTAATCTATACAGGTATAGATAAAAGAAGCAGGAATAAATGTATATAGGCAGTGGGTATGAGAGAAGACAAAAGGCAGGGAAGAAGCCAAATACAAATAAAAGAGAATATGAGAAGACTGTCATATTAGGTTAATACTATGGGAAATTAAAGTACTTTAAGATCCTCAGATGTAAGATACTATGTAAGTATAAAGCTTTTGTTTTTGTTTGTCTAAAATTTGAGTTGAGCAAATGCAGCCTGAGAGCAGCTCCTAAATGTGATTATATGAGGCTACAGACACAATTTCTGCCAGGTATCATGAATTTCAGTGTATTGCTGTGTTATTAAAAGCAACCAGCAGCGTGAACCTGCTGTATTATTAACATGTTACATTAGCCTTAATAGTTAATCCAGTATTCATATTCATATTGTGGGCTCTTCTTCTAAGAGAGAGTAACAGCTTTCTAAATGCTTTTAAGATTTCCAGGAATAAAATTAAAACATGTTTAAGTACTTGTTGGAAATTGTGTGCAGAATTCTGAATAAGGGAGTTATTGCATTGTATCAGGACCCTTAAGAGATTCAGCTGAGAAATAAATTATGTAAACAATGCAATATGTGTGTGTGTCTACAGCTGTATATCAATATCACCTATATCTATGTATACAAATATCCTTATCCTTTTCTGTCAGTCTGGAATGTGTTATACTGGAGACACTGAACCTTTCAAAAGAGATGCAAGACATGTTTTTAATGTTGCTTCAGAATTCAGAAGCAAAACAAAAACTGGATAAATACTTCATTACATTTTATAAACAATCTGCTTTCTGATAATTATTATGGAGCAACTTTTCATTCTTTTTAATGAAGTTTGACTCTGCATGCATATGTGGGAAATTAATTTTGGTGAAAGAATATAGTTCAGAGTAATGTATCCAAAATGAGATTTGTTGAAACCCACACGGTGCCGGCAGTTACAGTGAGAAGGATGAGTGCTGATGAAGAAGAGGAGGACAGGTGCCAGTCAGAGGTTGCAAGAACAATCTAGCTCTGCCCCTCGGTTTTGAAGGGAGTTGTAGCAGAGCTACATAAAGGCCCCACATTCAGCTTGGCTGCAGGTTCAGATTGGATTTCCTTTCTGCAGCTACTCCACACTCCACTTGTGCAAAGTCCAAACATCTGGGTTTAATGTGAACAGAGTGGATTTCAAGCTTAATTTTTCTCTTTGTCTCTGTGTGTATGGGTATGTGTATGTGAAATAATCTTTCTAGAATACTTTATTACTTTACTAAATCTTTCATTAGTTTTGCATCCTTATGATTTATTTTGGAATGAAATACGCAATCAGTAAAAAGCCTTGTCTCCTGTCCTGTTTCCTACTCTGCCTTCAGAACATACTATTGTTTGTATTGTCTGGAAAACAGATTGAAAACCTAACTGAAATTCTGTTAATCATCAGCACTGTTTTTTACAACTTATTCTAAGATAGGTGTTTCAGGTGCAGTAATCCCTGCTGATATTTTTTTAAAGAGGACTAATAGGAAAAAAAAAAATCATTTATATGATCATAAATAATGGTTTTGAACTCTGTCTCTTGGCAGTGTTATATGTCCCCTTCCATTTATGACATTTTATGTTGTATATAGATTGGGCACAATGTTAAACTTCCTGTGAGAGAATGGAAAAAAAAAAATCAGGGATTAAATAGCTGGTTTGCTTATCATGCCTCCCAGTTTGATTTTGGTAGGTTCTGGAGAACACAGGTGTAGGATACTGAGTTATAACAAATAAAAGACTAAAACATAACAAAGCTACCTGAGGGTTTGGCTGAAGTCCCTGTGCAAACTGTGATTAACTGAATACCTGCCCTGGAATGCTGGTTTGGCAAGAAGTAATACACACATGAATGAATCTGTCTGCATACTTAGACACTGCAGTTAAAGTTTTTTCTCATTAAAAAAAAAAAGGGTGTTATTTCCGAAGTTATTCAATATAGTTTGAGTCTGTCTGTTTTGATTTAAGCTCCTCTCCTCAGAAGGAAAGTGAGGTGACAAGTGTCCTACATGTATAAGAGAGTGGGAAGAAGAGAAGAAGCAGCAGCCAAAGACATGTTTGGGTGCATGAAGGCAGTTAGACAGGATTAATTCCTAAAAATCAGAGTTCCTCTGGGAAATGGAGGCTGATCTTAGTGTAAAATGCTGAAGGTCTATTGATGTAAATTTACCTGAGCATATATCTCAAAATGTACAAGACCACCAGTGAAGAACTTGTCACATATTAATGGAACTTATCAGATAATATACAGAATATACTTACACATACAGTGGATTAAACATAAAGCCAGAATTTTCAGCAGAGCCTAAGGGAGCTGAAAGTCAGTGGTTTGTGAGCACATGAGGGTTTGCCCATGTGGAAAGACAGCAGCAAACGGGTAAAAGTCTTTCTGCTGCAGTCACAATACTAGTATAGACACAGCCTTATACTCACAGTCCCTTTTTAGAGGACTAACTATAAAGTACATTTCAGGCTAATGTAAATGAATCCAAGGCTTAAGATATCTGGACAATGATTATTTATTAGTGTCCAGTGGACTGGTTTCTCTATGGTCTAAAGTTGCGTATGATTGTGGGGCCATAGTACAGTCAGAGGGGAAAAGTCACTTCTTGCTATTAAAGATCTTACATTCTGACTATATTTCCTGTCTTTTTATTTTTTGTTGCTTTCAATGCATATTTAGTATGTGCTAATAATTTGGATCCTAGACATTGACCCTACAGGGTAAGTCCAAAGCTATTTTACTCTGTTTCCTTGCTACCGTTAGAGAGAGTCAGATGTACATTTCCAGCTGGGAACACCATAGCAAGTGTGTCCTGCACAGAAGAGCACATGATGGTCCTGGATGCCTCTGGCTCACATGATGTGAGATAGTTAGAAATTTCCCCTGCTTTTCTTTATGCAGACATGCTGTGCATGAACTTGCAGAGGAGAGGGACCTCGCCCTTGATTTATAATCAAGTCATGAGATCATCTAGGCTCTAAAAGAGTCTATTGTCCAAATCTTACTAGTTTGTCTCCAGGAAAATTTTGCCAGTGAGTAGAGAACTGGCCCCAAAAAGTAGATTTTCTTCTCACACATTTAAATGATTTCTGACCCTTCCTTGATTTTAATATTTTTATTTCCTCACCTTTTTTCCTAATTTCTCTGAGCATTAAAGGTTTCTCAACAGCAATTATTTTTTACCATGCCAGCAAGAGGGTTCCAGCACTTCCTGCAATTGTGGGGAGAGAAAAAACATTGCCCCAAAGCTGCTGTATCAGATAACCAAATTTTTTAATTTATTTTTGTGTGTGTGGAAGCACCAGAAAATATGCTTTTGTTTTGGTGTGTGTGGGGACAGTGGTTGTGTGACAGTAGAGTGAGTCCAGCAGTCTGCTCCCTTTGTCTGTTATGCCTAAAATCAGCCTCACCAGGAGGTCACCAGGTTCATGTAGCAGCTACTGGGGACTCATTTTCTTCTGTATATCCCACTCAAAAACATCCCTGTGCACCATCGCGATTATGTTTTTTTTTTATTGCAAGATTTTGCTAAAGATTTCCAGGTGTCCTTAATTTTTTTTTGCTACAATGGACAAAGAAATCTGTCCATATAGGTGCATACCATCCCTAATCTCTGCATAGAGTTGTTCACCATACACAAAAACACCCATACAGCAATTAAATTCAGAAACTGGTGGAAAACAGCCAGTTCATTTTGCTTCTACTTGTTCTGAGAAAAAGACTCCCCCCCACCTTCATCTGAATAGACAAGATTGACATAAAAAAGTACTTCAAGAGATGAACTTGTCTACTGAACACAAATACAGTGAGTTTCTGTATATCTTTAAATGTTTTATATGTCCTAGTCATATATAATTTATTGTGTTGTGAAGCTGAGCCCCTCTTTGAATGAAAATTTTACTGTCAGAGCCCGGGGTACTTTAGTCTGATGATTTAAAACTCTCAATGCGCTTGTAGCAAATAGCACTTTTTATTACAGCATGTTTGTCCAAGAGGTCAACTCTCAGCACAGCAGGATTTCTTCCCACTGTAGAATTATTTCTGATGGCAAGACTCTCCCATCTTAATTCATCTGGTGCTGAATGCACTAGCCAACACTTTCTCAGAGGCTCATTAGACTGGACCTGCCAAGAAAATGCACAAGAAAAGTGTGAAAGCTTCACCTTTTCTTATGCAAGCATTCTTGCTGGCAGATTATACAGCATGTTAAATGCTGTATGCCTGCTTATACCCCTTTGGATTTAAAATTCCCATTTATAATTTTGCTCCAGTATTTCATTTTCTCAGAGATGGTGTTGAATCTAAGCTGCCTTGTGATGATGTTAAATTCATTTTGGAGATGAGTAAAAGTGACTAAAATTATGTGCATGTTTCCTGTGAAATATTGTACACCAAGCAGGTCCTAGATTAAAAGACAAGCTTGACTTTAAAGGTAATGTGATTAATTTACTCAGCCAAAACCAGCTAGATAGTTTTCATGCTCAGGCTGATACAGTGGAGATGCCCTATTACACCCATTTACAGTCTTCATCCCTTTGCTCAGCCCCTGCTGAGCCTATTAAGTTGGTATCAAGTCAACTTGTCCCTTAGTGATAGTACACAAACTCTCAGAGTGCTGCAGAATTCTGCATCTGTCCTTTTACCTGTCACTTCAGCCTCCTTTTACTGATGTTAAAAGAAATCTTTACTGTCAGTCATATAACCAATTCACTTTGTTCACAGGCTGTGACAACCTTGTTGTGTTTCTCCCACCACAGAACCGACTTCTGTGAATTAGTATTCTCAAAATTTAGACTAGCTCATTAGTCTGAATAAATTTGAAAGGTTGCTGTTCACATTTTTTTTTTAATGTAGCTCAGCTTTTCTTGGGTATAATTTAGGCATCTTTAGGAAAAAAAAACAAACCCCACAAACAGAAAAAAACTCAATGACCAAACAGTCCAACTCCCAAGTATTCACTATATGATTGCAGAGCTGAAGGGTCTCTCAGCAGATTCATTTGAGCTAATATAAATTTAATCAGAGCTTCCAAATTTTTCCAGCTTCCCCCTCTTTTTTCTTTTAATTTATTTTGCTATAATTGAAAAATTGGCTACTATTTCAGGAAAGAAAACAGAAGTTCAAATGTCAATCTCAACTATCTTTGTGGCTTACTATGTCCACCAGACGACTGCAATGAAGGGAACCTTTTCCACTAAAAAAATGTCCATGATTTAAGGAAAGAAACCACCCCATTTTTGCTCTTGTTTTCAAAGTCCTAATTTTCTACTTTCATGAAATCATTAAGGGATTTCCACTCTGTCATGTCATTTCTTGTAGGGGTTGAAGGCTGACTACCAGCGGACATGACAGAGGACATCCGCTCTGCCCCAGCACAAATCTCAAACGGTGCAGGAGTGTGCAGCCACTGAAGAGCTCAATGTTTTGAGTGCACACCTGTTGTTCTTTCTTTAGGGAAACTCTCAGGCACTGGTGGTAAGGTGGTATCAGGACACCATTTTGAATTGTGATAGTTTTCCAGAACACTAGTATTAGGAAACCATAAGGGGCAGGGAAATTGCTTTCCAGATACAATAATCTATACAGCAGTTTAGATGAGTGGAGTACTTTTCATAGGAGGACATCAATGTTTTAAAAACAAATTTAGAAGGAAGTGATAATAACACCTACTTTGGGTTTAAAAAATGAAGTACAGGGGACAAAATTCCCCCACTCAAATCCCTTTCTTCTTACTGAAATTGCACAAATCTCACTGGAGCTTCTTCTGTGTTACCTTGGCAATATAAAAATCCAGTCTAGAAGCCAGGGAGGTTAAATAATTTACCCAAGGTCACATCACAAACACCTCAGCCTCTGAGTAAAGAATAGAGGTCCTCAGAGTCTTACCTGAAAGGGATAATGACGACTTCACCATTAGCTGTAAAAGAGAAATATAAAAATGTCTTTGCATTAACATCAGCACCTTAAAACTAAAAATGAGAGAGCTTGGCCAAAGGGGTCTGATATAACTGACTACAGAGTCAGGGTAGAAAAAATATAAATCAATTGGATGAAATGATCCTTTGCTTCAGACTAGAGAAGAAGTTTGGCTATGTCTCAAGAAATGGACAATTACGCTAGACATTAATGGAGCTAGAGATACTCTCAACAGCTCAGGGTGGATATGACCGTGCAATGGAGCAGAACAGATTAAAAATCCCAACCTAAGGAAGGATTAATATATAAAACTGCAGGAGAAAGACATGACATGATAGAAATAATGTAATGGTGTTCTTAGTATGCATTTTCTATGTTCAGAAAATTCATCTTTTGTCTTTTCAGTTGTTTTTTTTCCTCAATTCTTCCTCTAGTGTGTGACAACATAGTTGCTTCTTCTTTCAGTGTCAACGGCTTCTTCTGACACCACCGACTCATTGTGCCAGGAGACAAAATTATCCAGTAATTCCTAACTTGGCTGTATAGAGCAGAACAGGTCATTCATGAGGAATACAATTATTTTCTTATTTATATAACGGTTTGCTTACACAGACCTCCAGTAAGTAGTGCCCTGAAAGAGAGACAGATACAAGTAAGACAAGGTGATAGTTTCTTTTGAGCATTGCAGTGCAGCAATTCTGCTATTTCAAGGGATTTCTGTTGAAAATTAAGACATTTGCTTTCTTCAGAATGTTGCATAGAAAAGTATCTGAAACTCATTGTTCAATCATCTGAATGGCCGTCTTTAAAAAAGGAGTACAGACCCTCTTTTCACCTGCCCTTCACACCACACCTATCATATTCTTTTGCTTTTTCCCTTCATTTTCTCCCACATACTCATAAGCATTTGCTTCTCCACATCTCAAGTGTGCTGTACTCTTCTTCACATATTAGGTATCTGATACTTTGATCCAGTTGGAATAGGGGGCATAAAACCTGATAGGGAAAATGCTGAAAATCACTAGAAAACAGCTATTTAACCATAGTTTTTCCATCTCCTCTCATCCTAAAGCACCACCAGAGAGAAGAACAGAAAAGTATACATGCATGTACCCACACATGCCCAAAGGCTGTACATGAGAGGCACATTTATATATCTATTTGAGAAAAATAATTATACTGAATTGATTATAAAAGCTGCATTCTCACTTTTTTTAAAAAAAATATTTTTGGGTGATATTTTCCCTACTTCGTTAATAGCTTTTAGATTCTCTTTATCCTCTTTCTCTTTTTTCTCTTCCATCTTCCTTTGTGGCCAACTTGCTCTTCATCCCTGGCTGCCATGCTCTGTAAATTCTGGACATCATTGCAACAGCTGCTTAGGAGTGGATGGGATTTGTCTCTGCATATCAAGCCAAAAGGCTCTACAGATTTCTTTGTTGTGGCTGCAGATCTAACAAGGCCAAAATTGCCTGGGAAACACTTCTTCTTTTGGATTTGCCTTAGATAGCCTTTTCTGCTTTATTTATTTCCTTTTTTGTTCTCCTTAGTTTTTAATCTTCTCCTTCTTCCTTTCCCTCCTCATTTTTACTCTCTGTATTTCATGCCCAATTAATCTTGTTCTCTCCAGCACACTTTTATAGGAAGGAAGGTTCATGAAAAGAACTTTCAGAAGAAGACTGAGCCAATTTCCTTGGTAACTACCAAAAGAAAGTGAAAATGACAAAGGGATTGACTACAGTGGATTGATTGATACTGATTTATAGCTGAAAATTGGATCAAGTGCGTCCACATACACTTTCTCCAGGGACTAAAGCAGAGGCAGACTGCTTCTGTCAGCACTCCTATACCATGAAGCTAACTCCCCTCATGTCACTGCATGTCTTCCCTTCTAGCCCTGTCTTCTGCTTAAATAAATATAGTTGCTAAAATAAAAGTGCTTGCTGTCTTATCTCAGGGCTATAACGTTTTGTGGATACATATGACTTATGCTTTATCATGAAATAGTCGTCAATTTTCTATATATTCTGGAATCACTGTTCAACTGTGCATACCTGCACACAGCCCCCTGCCTTCACATGCCTGTGTCTGCCAGGTCTTGGCTTTCCACTTAAGTAGGAGCTTCCTTCTACTTATACCTTGGACTTGGATTGTAGTGGTTTTGCTACTGAATGGCAAAGGAGATGTAGCAGGACCTATCCTAAATCTGATATTTGGAATCCCTATTTATGATGAAAACTCTAATTTACGCATGCATACATGTTCCTACTGTCCTTTTAGGACATCTGAATGAGTGAGGTTTGGAGGGCAGCATTTCTTATTAAATCTTATACCTTAATCAATTAATTTCTTAAGTAGAGTAATAATTAGGAGCCTCATCATGCCCTGACCCTGCTAGGCTAGTAGAGGTAAAAAAGGACTGAAAATTATCCACAGAAAAAAGGGGAAAGTTACAATATCTGCTTCTACAAATTTCAAATCTTTTAGGCAATAGGAAAGGGAAGCTGTAGTGTTCAGTTTATAACATATTGCATCATCATTTAATGAAGAAATATAGTTTTACCATGAAAAAAAAAAATGGCATCAGATTACCTGATACCATCAGATGTAGAGACCCCTGTTTTAGAAGAACTTTTAGGACTTCTGTTTCTGGAGAGAATACACACTTACTGGAGAGTCAGGGTGTTGCCACTGTCCCCAGTCCATGGAAGGGGCTGCTTGTTGTGCTGTTCTGCAAAGAGCAGCCTCTGTGACTTCCTTACTTCTGCGATTGTCAAAGTCAGTTCTGTGCTAAATCCAAATTGCTCTCCTTAGGAAGAAGGGTAGGAAAGCCTTTTATTTATATATATGATTTCCTGTATATCACTTTATTTTGTTCCTGATCTGGCAGCCTCCAACTGTGGCTATCATTCTTGCCATGATGTTATGGGGCTGAAGATTAACAGACAGCAGAGTTCTTATAGTGCTTCTTGTGGTCCTTCACAGAAAGGCTTAGGTGTTGCTTTTTGACATGCACAGCTGGATTCTATAGGCAGATTGAACTGGGGTAATCTGAGGCTGATTTTAGCAGAAACAGGAAAATGAGCAGCCAAGTTCAGGGAGCACATTAGGGTTCACTCCAGGAGCCACCTCACTCAGGTAAGTGTTGTGCTGTTACACAACCACAGAGTTAGTGCTTGGTCCAAGTCACACAAAGAAGCTCTGCCAGTATAAGAAGGTGACCTCAGTCAATTAAAATTCTGGGTTAAATGATGTAAACACAAGATAGTTCTTTCTCCTCTAGGCTAATCATATTTTTGGAATATCAGGATTGATGGAAAGGCAAAGTTACTGTTACCAAGTGGACATTTCTTTGGGGTTTTGAGTCACCAGTCCATGGAAATTTTGATGCAGTCTTCATCAAACTGCATTGAGCCTTAAATATAGATTTAATTATTTTAAACATCTCAAATTCAAGGACTTTATAATTCTACAGAATTGAACTTCACTGGCAAACAGCAATCCTTGGACAATCAGGTTTTGTAACATAATATAAAGCAATTTGTGGTGAGTTGACCCTGACTGAATGCCACTTAAGTTGCTCTGTCACTCCTCAACTAAGTAAGCAACAGAAAATGTAAGAAAAGAATCACAAGTTGAGATAAGGAGAAGGAGAGATCACTCAGTGATTACCACCATGGGCAAAACAGACTCATATTAGGGAAATTATATTAATTTATCACCAACCATGTGGTTGGTGAGTAGGGATTGTTTCCATGGCATGTAGTCCTTCAGGAACAGGCTGCTTCAGCATGAGTTTCCATGGCCACAAGTTCTGACAGCAAACCTGTCCCAACATGGGCTCCTCTCTCCACAGTCCACAAAACCTGCCAGAAAACCTCTGCAGAATGGATTTCCCATGGGGCCACAGCCTCCCTCAGACATCCACCTGCTTGTGTGGGGTGCTCCACAGGCTGCAGGTGGATCTCTGCATCCCATGGACCTCCATGGCTGCAGGGGCACAGCTGCCTCACCATGGGCTGCAATGTGAGCTGCAGGGGAATCTCAGCTCTGAGCACCTCCTCCCCCTCCTTCTCCACCTCTGGATGTGTGCAGAGCTGATTCTCTCACAGATTCTCACTCCTCTCTTTGGCTGCAGTTGCCCAGGTTTGTTTTTTTTTTCTCCTTAAACACCTTATCCCAGCAATGTTGCTGATGGCCTTGGTTTTGGACAGTCTGATCTGTCTTGGAGCCATCTGGAATTGGCTCCATCAGATATAGGCAAAGCTTCTAGCAGCTGCTCACAGAAGCCACCCTTCAGTCTCCCTGATACCAAAACCTTGCCACAAAATCCCAATGCACAATTCCCCCACAGGAGTAAAAAACTAGTGAAAAACTTTAAAAGGGCAGATTTTAAAACCATGAGGAAAATGGTTAACAGCAGGCTGAAGGGCAAAGTAAAAAACTTTAAAACCACAGAAACAGCCTGGAGGCTATTCAAGAACATTGTGTTAGAGGCACAGATGGTTTGTGTATCATTGAGAACAAAAACAAAGTAAAATGGTGAGAATAAAACTATGGTTAAGCAGAGAAGCACAGGGCTTTTTTCAGGTTAAAAAGGCATCCTTTAAAAGCAGAAAAGCTTCCTGGAAAATCTAGCCAGGTCAGGCCATCACTTGTGTTGGTGATAGGCAAGTTAGCAATGACAAGAGTAATAAGGAAGTGGTCTGCTAAATGTAATGAGGATCTAGTGAGTGAAGACACAGAGGCAGATACCTGTACCATGTGGTTCTGGCATATTAAAATTTGTCCCAGAAATGTCCCATTGTCCTCTTGAGCTTCCCTTGAATTTCTACTCTTTTTTTTTTTTTTTTTTTAAGACAAGATGCTATTATCCAATCAGATGCATGAAACTAGGCAACAAAAATAAAAACAAAATTATTTTGCAAAAATACTAGCATAGCCTGATATTTCTTGCCTGCCTATTACCCATCTCCATCTTCATCTCCAGGCCTGCTTCCCTGGCTGCTTACATCTCATCCTTTCTGTCCTGGCTAGATGGCAGGTCTTTTTGCTCCTGTATATTCTGGGCTTGATTATTCACTGAGACATCTATATTCTCCCACTCTGTACAAACTCTACTTGGATATGTTGAATTAATTATTTGCTAAAAACAGTACAAATCAAAATAAGTGTGTTACCTGAATGTGTCTATGTACAAGAACTAAATAGCTGAGTACCTTAAAGACCTCCAAGAATGCAGAGATACAATAAATTAAAAAAAAAAATTGGCAATTTTTCTTCCCCTAGAAGACAATAAAGGATGCTTTCTGTGTTGGGTTATGGAAGTCAGAGAAATGGAAGCTTAAAAACTGAACACAATTCATTAAAATGAAAAATTAAAGTTTAACAGTTATTGATAGCTTCTCAATGTATTAACATAGGCAGTAATGAGATATAATGGCAACTCATTAAGGCCATTGGTCAGCAGCTGGCTGAACATGAGCCAACATGTGCCCATGAGGCCAAGAAGGCCAATGGCATCCTGGGCTCTATCAGAAATAAAGTGGCCAGCAGGAGCAGGGCAGTGTTTGCTCTCCTGTACTTGGAAGTGCTGAGTCCACACCTTGAGTGCTGTGCTCATTTCTGGGTCCCTCATTGAAAGGCTGGAGCATATCCAGAGGAGGACAGTGGAGCTGGGGAAGGGTGTTGAACAAACATCCTATGAGGAGGAGCTGAGGGAGAACTGGGAGTTTAGCCTGGAAAAAAGGAGGCTCGGGGTGACCTTAACACATTCAACTCCTTGAGAGAAGGCTGTAGCCAGGTGGGAGTCAGTCTCTTCTCCTAAGTAGCAAACAGTAGTACAAGAAGAAATGCCCTCAAGCTGTGCAAGGAGATGTTTAGATTGGATATTAGGAAAAATTTCTTCACTGGAAGGGTGGTCAAGGACTGGAACAAACTGCCCAGAGATATGGTGGAGTCACCATACCTGGAGGTACTTAAAAGAGGTGTAGATGTTCCTGTGAACATGATTTAGTGGTGACCTTGGCAGTGATGGGTTAATGGTTGGACTTGATGATCTTAAAGTTCTTTTCAAACCTAAACAATTATATGATTCTATGAAATCTGTGGGTAGCAGTGCCTTCTCAGAACCAAACCAGAGTCTAAACTGTAGGCATTTTAGTGACTTGTTTTAATGATTTCAGAAGAAATGGTTTGTTTGAAATGGGCTGGAGATGGGAGAAAAATGAGAAATAAGTGCAAGAAACATCACCTGAATGGAGAGGAGCTGAGCCAACTTTTCTTCTATAGCTCTGCCAGGAGATGACAGGAAAGGGAGGAAAAAAAAAATATTCTGTAACCATCTCCCAGAACATCTTCTGAGATTTTGTTTTTCCTTTCCCAGCACTTTTTTTTTTTTTTTTTTTTTTTTTGAGGATATGTTGAGTACTCCCAATTCCTTCAGTCTGACTTCAGAATGACTTCCAGAGAGCTGGGAAGTGTACCTGGAAGGACAGAGCACAGATTGTTGGTAGGGAAAGAGGGAACAGGGGAACAAGGCATTGGGGGTAGAGATCAGCTAAGGAGGGACTTTAAGAAAGGTTTGGTTTATATGGGCAGAGTTTGAACAAACTTTTAACTCTGTTGACCTCCAAAACCCCTGTGTACTTCATTAATCATCCTGTACACAGATGAGAACTTTGAGAACATCTGGTGCCTTCCTGAAGATCTCGGGTGTATAGGAACTTCAACCTTTAATTTCAAATCACTGTGAACTTTAGATCAAAAGCTGCGACAGAGATTCTGCACCACTCACAAAAAGAGAAATTTTACATCTCCAATACTTAATAAAGGATGTTTTGGGTCTGGTGGATTTTTCTGAGGTTTTTTTATTTGTTTGTTTATTTGTTCCTTTTTTTTTTTTTTTTGGTCTGTATGGGTTTTTTTCCTTTTTGTTTTGTTATATTTTGTTTTGTGTTCCTAGTTTAAAGGAGAAACTGCATGCCACTAATCAGCCATGGCACATGCACACACATACACTATTATATGTGAATAGTTCTCCAGTGTTACTTTGCAAGAACCTTACACACTTCACTTTGATTAACACTTTGATAAGACATATATTTTCCTTGAAGAAAGTGAGGCCATGGGGATTTGTTAAAAATTCAGGAAAGAAAGATACTGTGAAAAGATTTAATTCAGTTACAGTAAGTAATACATTTTACTAATGTAATATGGACACAAAAAATGTTAGACCCCTTGAGAAATTAGGATAATCTTGTTTGATGCTTTATGAATGTATATAACTGTATTTATGTGTGTGTCTGTATGTATATCTACATTTATGAAAATATTGTTGTGCCTGTGTATGAATACATTTATAAAACAAATCCATGACCATAAATCAGCTCAACAGAAACAGTTTAAAGTGGACTATGGTACATCTTTATTTAAAATACGTAGGATGCCGAGACAGAAAAACACTAAAAAAGAAATACATATTGTTTTTGAAGCTGTAGCATCAATATGGTTGTAATTTTAATGTTTCTTGCTGGAAAAAGGTCATCTTTGGCGAGGTCGGGTTTTTCTTAAGGTCATTTCACATTGAGATATCTGCCTGCTTTTGACATTTCATCTAGAAGAGGCACAACTATTCTGACACATGAAATGGGTTCTTTACAAACCCAATGGCTATTTCTATCAACATCTGTTATTCTTACACAAAAGGGGAATATGCATTGATTGCAAACAAGGCTTCGCATTTTTTAGAGAATATTAATATATATATATTTTGTACTTAAAGGTACAGCAATGACCATCTGAAATAGAAACAGAATGAAACACTGATCCATAAAAGACTGAAAAAATATCCCCATAAATGGCATATTTTACTCTTAAATAGAATTAAATACATTTAAATATGTTAATTGTTTTTGGTAAATTGTCACACTGCTTTCTGTAAAGCAGCAGGGCAGTGAAATTCACTAAGCATTTGTGTAATTACTTTGTGATATTAACACAGAAAAAGCACAATAAAAATATTTCTCTTTACATTTTGTGTGGGATTTTTAATTGCATATTCATTTGCAAATTTCAGTTCCCTCTAGCACTGAGTATGATAGGAAAAATCTGTTGCCATGTAAATCCCCCAGCTTGTATCCCCATGTTTTTAAACCCCAGAATTATTATGTATTAGTGGTATGATGTCTATGTAACTAAAATAAACTCTGTCAAACTAATTCCGACTCACAGGGACAACTTAATTTTCCTGTAAGACAGTCCAAGACTCCAAAAGTAGTTCACAGAATTCCTCTTCCAAGGAACACCAGGAAGACCATAGTTTGTCCTTGCTCCTTGTTTGCAGACATCTCTATTAAGCTTTGGACAATCCAAAGCAGAAGCATTTAGTTGAGCATTCTGTAGTCAGGATTCACCAGCTGAGTGCTGTGACCAGTCACGTGGTGTTATATCTGTTCCCATACTGATGGTCTGTTTTTACAAGCCATTGCTTTCTCCCAAAATGAATGCCATTTTATCAGAAAACAGGTTTTGTTTTCTGATGATATTCCTTTGGCAAGTGCTCAAATCTGCTGTTTGTGGATGTTTGTAGGAACATTGCTTTGCTCACATAAGTATTTGAGAACAGCGAATAATAAAGGACATGAAGAGGCTGAATCCAAATCCTGTTCTCCCATCTAACAAGCTGTAAGTGAACAATTTTTGTACTATCTCTACTGCTCACTGATCTTACAGCACCAGTAAACTCTGCATGTTTGGAGTCAGTGTGCTTTCCTACTTACTAAATATGTCATATTTAACTTTCTGCAACATTTGGATGTATGGCAGACATTCACAGAGAACTACAGGTGCTGCTTTTCTGGACTGAAGCCATATGTCCATAGGGCATTGAAGAGGTTAACATCCAGGTGCAGGAGCTTTATTGTTGGAACATGTTCTGCATTGCTTCCAGACTGTGGCCTCAAATAAACACCTTTATCATATTTTATTAAAATGTCATAATTAGATTTATTTAATACACTGGGATCCAGAGCATGTCAGCTCTGTAGACGATTGAAAAATGCTTCATCAGCTTTTGATGGCTTCATAGGACAGCAGGGAATCCACTCCTATTTCCCACTAATGCATCTCTATTTGAAAACAGGACTTGAACATTCTTCTCAGTTTGTGCATTTACTGATAGAAAGACAGTGCAAACACTCTCATGTTCTGCAGTGTTGCATTTGATTAGAAAATAATGCTTGAGGTATGAATACACTGAAGCAATGTTAAGGAAACATTAAAGCACCCTTAAATCTGCCATTTTATGCCTAGGGCTTTGCAGTTATCATTTGAAATGTGTGGCCTCTTTTTAAATGGTTCCACAAGAGTAGCAACTGCTGCATAATGGTACAAATAAAAATAATACTGAGATGTAAGTAGTGGCTCTGATAGTTGTACTTATTCCCATGTAAAGCCTGGAGTGACAAAATAGTTTTCCAACTTCCAATAACATTATCATGTGTTTGGCCAGATCATTGGCCAGAGAAGCAAAGAAGCACAAATATTAACAGCTTGTATTGTGCCAATGTACATACAAGTATAAATTTCAGGTATCTCCATTTAAGTAAATAGTACATATAGAATTTAAAATAACTAGGAGCAAGATGAGAGAATGGCCTATAATGGAAAAGCGAAGACAAGTTTGTGCCCCATACTGATTTATCACATAGAAGAGCCTGAAGCTACTTCAAGACATCAAACTGGTTATACATAGACAAAAGGGGATTTTGGGGAGCTGTCAGTTGATAACTAATGAAAATTTCAAATCTGGGCTTTTAAATATTATGAGATTTTTTTTTAAGCTGGTAGGTAATCTAGAAAGAATAAAAGAAAAAATGTGCAACAAAGGTCTACACACATTTCAGTAAATGGGAATCAGAAACTACTTCACATCACAATGGATCAAGCTTTCTACCAGGCCAGTTTAAAATCTCCTCCATACTGGTTTGCACAGTTGCCTCCTCTGGCAGTAATCCCCATAATTTCTGTAGTGCAAGCAGCATAAGGGTTCCCTGCCTTCACTGCCCTGTAATAGTATCAGTTGAATGATGAATGTCTGCCCCATCTGAGAATCCCAGATTTATCCTTGCAAGGCTGAGCCCAACATAATTCATAATTTTTCAAGCAGAAATAAAGATAATTGAAAATATATGAATGTCATTTGCTTCTGAAAAGTGTTGATCAGATGTTTCACTGGGCAGAAGATGCACCAACATGTTAAGTTCTGAGGCAGCTGAGCTCACTTCCAAGGGTAATGGGCCCTGTGCTATTTGCTTGTCTTTATTCTCCTGCCCCAACCAGTTAAGACCAAAATGTGAGAAAACAAGGGGAAAAAGGGTATGTATCTACTTGCATGGATTTGAATAGCAGGATGATAGTTATCTTCAGTCACTGTGGTGGGTGGGAGCCTGACACTGAAAGAATTTGAGGAGGAAGTGCTGAGTGAGAAAATCACTGCCTAAGAGAAGGGTTGCATACTTGACACATGGAAAATATGCACTCTGTAGGTGGGTATTTAGTAGACTAAGGTAAAGGAAGGAATATGCAGGAAGAGAATAACTGAAGAAAGATTACACTGAAGAAAAGAAAGTAAAGTGTCTGAAGAGACCAAAATTCTCCTTGGACTCTTGCATGGTCATTGCTGCCATTGCTGATGCCACTGCATATTGATCTGTATCTTGCTAGGGCACCACATTGGGGTTTTAGGCGTCCCATAATCCTTCCCCTACAATCTCCTATTGAAAGGAAGGAACAAAGAAATCATTCTGAATATCTTTCTCATCACAAGGCAGTGATTCAGATTCTTTCTTCCATTTTCATCCTTTGTTGATTGAGTTGTCAAGCACCCAACCTTGGCAATAGAAGCTGAAATAAGCAACGTCTTCATAGCTTTGCCATGCTGTGTCAGTACTGAATAACTGAGCCTTATCGACTGCATGCTGAGTCCAACATTCAGCTGAGCTCCTTTGGAATTTTTATCACTACTTTTTATATGACACTCAGAAAGGCCTTACCCACAATGAATTGTAAACTTGAATTCTGCTTTTTCTAGAAACCTCTAGAAAGCACCCACATCTGGAGGAATTCTGCCTATAACAAGAAGTGCATGGGATAAGTTGAGGCCATTCTCAGGGACTGTCTTCTGCAAGTTGCTCTATAATGTGTCAAAATCTCTTGGAGTTTCACTGGAGAATTACTGGACATGAAATGTAGCACTCTTGTTCTGCTATAAATATTTATTGATAGTCCTATTGATGGCAACAGAAATAATAGTAAAATTATTTTGGTATACTAGGGGCTATGTCAGTATTGGATGGTGACATTGAGAACATTTAAGCTGTAGATTGTACATTGATAGCTCCAGTTCCAGCAGTGGACAGAAGAAAGCCCTTACTGACATCTCCAACTTACTCATGTGCAGGACATGGAGACACAAAAGCAATTCACTCTGAACTTAATCATAACTCCAATGCATTCCATGATATAGTGCTGTTTTATTGGTCAATTTTGTCCTTTATCAGTTCCCAATAAGCTGATAAAGTTGATAAGCTCAATATTTTAGTCATTTTGGTCCAAATGGAATTCACTTCTTTGATTTCTCAGTTACTGGTGCTTGAATTCATTGATGAAAACAATAGAAAAATCTCAACCATCCCTGGATTAATTTTGCATCACAGGGGCTGGGAGGGAGGACAAAGACTAGGAGGAGTGAGGGGAAGGAATCCCATTTCATTTGGCTATCATCCACCTTAGATATTTCTGGATCTGATGCCTCCAGTGTGTTTCCCAACACAGCTGTTTGATATTGCATATCATAAAAGTGTATTTCCACTACAGCACAAAAAAAAAAAAAAAAAGACAACAACAACAAAAACAACAACAACAAAAAAACCAAATAAAACCAAGGCTGTTTCTGGAACAAAATAAAGTGTCTTTACATGAAGCATTCAGATGACCTCACAGTTTTGAATACATTCCAGTATGGAAACCTGGTGTAGGATCACAGATGCCTAATTTTTGCCATCCTTCTAGTCCCATATGTTTTTTACTGTATCTATGAATGTGTTAATCACACAATTGCAGGCACACAGGTTTTGTACATAATTTTACCTAGGTAACATTTTACTAAGTTATCAAAATCTAGCCTCTTTTAGGGAAATCAGAGACTATCTGTTATACCTATAAGGTCAAACACCACTCTATTCATGTATTTTGGTTGTTTCTCCTAGCCATGTATACAAATTTTTATCTCATTGTTTCATTACAACTGTGAGAGAGCACCATAACAAAGCACCTCTGGCACCTCATCCTCAATCTAAAGAATGACTATTCTCAAAACTCCATAGCTCCATAGAATTAACATTTTGGTCCTGCATATCTTCACCTAGCCTTCTCTTACTTCTAGTTTATGTGAAGGAGTCTTTAATATTTCCATAAGCTTTTAAAATAGAAATAAAACCTGAAAAAAAAAACCCAAAAAAATGCAACCCATAACAGTCTACCAATACCACTGATTTTACCTCAGAAGCAGAAAGAATTACTATATTTTTAGACTCTATTAGAGTCCACTCTTAAAACTATTAAGATGTTCTGTATGGAGTGGACCAAACTATCCTATGGAGTAAATTTTCTGAGTTCAGGGGAGTTGCATAACTTTCCAATAGAAAAGATGTGAACATTTACAATTAATTTGTGTGTTATCTACCTGAAAATATTTTTTTTCTGAATCTATCCTTCAATATCCTAATTCTAAATTGCAACTATGAAGAAGAACAATGATTAATGAATATGACTCGATTGTTATTTATCCCTGACAATTCTAATTATTTTTATACAGTTACACATACTGTACAAGAAAAATTGCAAACTAAACTGAAGTAACATGTTATTCAAAATGTTATTCAGAGGTCACGATAGGCAGTGTGAAAATTCAACATGAAAAAAAGACTAATCTCCAAAACATTAAGTCAGACAAAATTATGTGCTTAATCTCATCACAAATACAAAACTACGTTCTATTTATTAGAGATTTTGTATTTGTCTCTAGTATAACCTTTTCATCAATGTTATAGACTACAGACTTATGAAAGCTATTCTGAGACCTAAAGTTTCCACGTCATGTTGTTGAAAAAAATACATATTTGACTATATTTTAAAGAAAAGCACTAATTTCCAACTGTTACAAAAGTGGGTTTTTTTGATACCTTGTCATCATGTCTTAGGACCATCAATTTTCTCAAGCTTTCTCCATTTTAAAATTCACAGAGGTAAACTCTATTAAAATACATGGTGGAGGTGAGCTGGAAACTTTTTCCAGATAATTTTTTCTTCTAAATGAATATATAATAATATCATTTGTAAGTGTTTTCAATAACTTTACATGTATTCAGGGAAGCAGTATAAAAGTCTAGGCTTTCATCTTAAGGTTTTCTTTAAAGGGGTTTTAAACTTTAGGCTATTGGATCATCAGAAGATAGGTCCCACTGCAAGAGGACCAGTCACTTTCACTTCGTAGTGTATCTGTTTTCATTGTGGGTGAAAGAGAGGCAGCTTTATGTTTGTATTTTTTTAAAAATTGGATTTTACCTGCTGATACATCCCTTGAAGTTTGTGGCCAGAGGCTGGTTGATTCATTTTGCCAGTAGAGATGGTTTATTTTTGGCTACCGAATCATGTAAAAAAAAAAAAGAAACACAAGTTATTCTTGCTATTTTTAACATATTTTTTGCATGTGTGGCATTACCACTGAGTTTCATTAATGGTGATAATGAATCTACATGTACAAGAAGCCTGCTTTATTTCAGTTGTAAAATAGGATAGTGTTATTTTATAACTGGGTTTGTACTTGTTTGTGGACCTTTTACCAAGAAGAACTGGGTCTGTTTGCATTGTATAAATGATCCATTATTATTTCCAGCATATTAATTCAATTTTTATAAACAATAATAGATTTTAATAGAAAAATTGAATTAGAGACAATATTTCTTTAATTTTTATTATATTACAAAACCCCCAACAAAGATAGCTTTCCTTCTTGCATACTTTTTTATTCACAAAATGAGTAGTCCTTATTCCTTATTTCGCAAGGTGTGTGCTTGATCTCATTTCCAGAAAAGAATTGAAATATCCATATCCTTCCTTCCCTTTCTTGTTTTGCTCAGTTTATTAACTGAAATATGACCAAATCACAAGAAGCAAAATATTTTCTCAAACTTTTTCTTCTGAGATAAAGTTAGGGTAAAGAGCATTTCCCTAGAACAAAGGTATGATGCACAGAAATATCTTTTTTGGCAGGGACAAGCACAGTATCTTGTCTTTAGATATAGGATATATTTAGACAGTTTCAGGCCAAAATGTCTAACGTGAATTTGGATAAATGGATTTGTAGAGATAGTGGATATGAACCATGCAGCATAGGTATTTTGTTTCGGTTTTTAGTTGCATTTGTTTCTTTCCTGCATAAAGGCAAATTTTCTGCCTTTGTTTTCCTGTGGATGAGAAATTAATGGCCAGTCGCTGAGGTCTGAATCTACTTCCAGAGGAGAGGGATGTTAAGGTAAACCTTCTGGAAAAATAATTTCTGGAAGCAACTTAAGAACTTCAGATTGAGTTGATTCTTTTAATTTGATACCATATCACAGAAGCCCATGAAAATCGGTATCAGGAAAAGGATTCTGTTAGAAATGAGAAAAAATACTTTAGCTCTGATTGTAAATTCAATAAAATTGTCTGTTGTATTGCATGGGGTTATTGTGGCTAAAACTCTAGGACCCAGCATTTAGTATTTTTTAACCTCGTGCCATTGGTCTTGGCCCATTCTTTAACCTGTCAATTTGTGACAGACCAAATAAAACATTCAGCTCCAAATAAAAATGTTTTTTCTACTTTTTTCCTATTGATTTCCTTGACGAGTAGTAAAGGAAAGTTTTACAAAGGTGTTTACAAACGACGTGATTGAAAATATCAGCTGGAAATTTTGATGCTGCTCTAGTCTTTAGTACCTTTTAGAAATCAAAGACCATGCTATTATTTTCATTATTAGTTTCAATCAATGCCCAGAGTAGAATATTGTTAATTTGCAACTATTTCCTTTTGCTAAATAAGTTGTAGTGTTCTGCTCTGCTATTATAAAGTTCAGTACAATTAGCAGAACATAAATATTCAGCTTCAGGTCCTGTGGTTCTTTTAGGAATTTTAACCAAAATTACTAGAGCTCAACAATGCTAGGCAAGTTCAAGAAACTAATAAATTACAGGAATCTGACCCCATTAGTTGTCATTTGCCTTTTGCAAGAGTTACATCTTTGGACGTTTCTTAATGTCTAGACAGCAGCACTGACCACCATTTTTTTAAACTTTTTTTTGCTGCCAGTGCTTTGCAATTTTTCTTCCCAGATATTGACCATGCTGTCACCAGCTGTATACACGTCACTTGCAGACAGGATCATTCCAGCACATGATTCAGGAAATTATAAATGTATGCATCACTCAGGAAAATAACTTGTGCAGAATGTTCTTGTCAACTTAATTTTAAAGAAATTTTCCATTCTAGGCAATGTTTGACATTAGTTACGGACATTGAAAATATTTACTGTGAATTAGCTACTATGTGAATATACATTTTAAATTTATTTCTACATTTTTTTCTGGGTGGATTTTTGGTGTTTTTCGTGGTGGTGGGCAGAGTTGTTATATTTGTATCACAGTTTTTATTTCAAAATACTCTAGGACTAGTTTAAGCAAACAAATTTTAGATTATCAATTGCTTGTGAACCATTCACACCAAATATTGGCTTATTATTCCTTTTAAACTCATTCCACTTAAATCATATAAGTCTGCTTTTTCTCCCTCAAGTCAGTGGAAAGACCATTTCTAAACATGGAGGCGCTTGTTAAAAGTACTTCATGTGGATGAAAAAGGTAACTAAAGGCATCATTTCAGCGTGCTTTTTCTTAAAAGCTATGAAAATCATAAAAGACACATCTGGGATAGGACAATGGATTTATATGTGGCGTGGCTAACTTATATAGAGTAAATAATTAAACATTCATAGAAGTCCTCAACTTTGGCTCTTCTATCACTGCCTTGTTTTCAAAGTACTTTTCCATTTCCTTAGTCAACCTGTAATCACTACTATGGCTGCATGTGTGACAGGCAGTGGTTATAAGAAAGCCACTGTAGTTGTCATCAGCTCCAACTTGTTTTTCCTTCCATTAGGATTTCCTGATTATGCACTAAAAAGATATTTGATTGATAGTAGAATAGAAGACATTTGAAGAAAAAAATTTAAACTGAATTCATGCCAGTGGGGAGGGGAGCTACCTCATTAACAAAATAATTGAGCTGTTAGTTAATTTTACTTGTTATTTGTAGAAAAGGACAAAAATCTTCCAAAGAATTAATATTCTTCCCTCAAATGATTAAAAGAACAACAAAAGGGTTTGTATCTTAGATGTATTTAGTAATTATGTCCCTGACACCTTTTTTTTCATATAATCCAAGGCATATGTAAAAAAAAAAAAAAAAAAAAAAAACACCAACAAAAAACACCCAACCCAAAAACTGGTAATTTACAGAACACTGTGTCAGCTTTTTCTGATCAGTTTTTCTCTGTCTCTCCCCCAGTCTTATTAGAAGCAATTTCTGTTAATTGATAATTAATACCTTTGCCTTTGTTAAAAGCAGCTACTTGTGTATCAACACTTCCAGTTTGATACAATCAGTATATTTTACTACTGATGTAAATTGTGCATAAAATTAATTATAAAAAATATTCTTGCAGAACAAATTTTACATTTCACTTATTTTTCTCTTTTTTTTCTAATTTTAAAATTCACATTCCACTAAAAAAAAAATGTCTGTATGTTAAGTTCAACGAACTTGGTGATGTCTTCAAAGTAATAAATATTTGGCCATGTGAACACAGAGCAAAGGAGTGTTACCCAAAAGGTACTACCTTTTGGATACCACACACTACTGAAAAATTACCCCAGAGCTAATCTTATTCATTCCCTTATACCCATCTCCCTTCAAGTCTCAGTGAAAGCAGTTACACATCAATATGTGTGAAGCAAAGAATGCCATTTTATTTACATAACATGACCTTATTCTGGATACTGGTGATGAACAACTGTCAGACTATTGAATGCAGACAGAAGAACAACTGACTCATGATTTCAGGATTCATTCTTATTTGATACCTTATTTTGATACCCTTTTAGCGAAGAGAAGCCCTTCATGTAGAGATAGGCTTGAGAGGAATTACCATCTTGCTGCAGCAAAGCAGGGGGTTTAGATGTCCATCACTCTGGATATGGAACAGAGATGACAGGAAGGGCTGTGCTGGAGGAACCGCAGCCCCAGTGCAGCCTGTCCTGGCTGACAGGACTGAGGGGTAGCTCAAGGCACAGGGACATGTGGTTGCATCCTTATCTGATAGCCAACGCACTAGTAACGGTTTGGTTCCTGACAAAAGCACCTCTGTCCTTGGTATGATAAAACACTTTTAGCTTCCTTCTAGGCATAAAGTGCCATACAGCAGGAATGTGTCTGAAATGCTGAGACCTGAACCTGAGCGATAGCAAGGCCCAAAGAAGCATTATATGTCCTTGGCTTGAAACATCATTTGAAAAACCAACCTTGTGCTGTGTTCTCTGGGCTTTGCATATAGTCTCAAGCTGCAGCAGAGAGAACATTTCAGTTTCCAAGAGTCAAATCTTGGACAAACATATCAAGGTAAAAAGAAAAGAATTTGTTTATCTAAGACACTGCCTCAGAGTTCAGGACAGTTTGAAAACTAAAATAATTTCTCAGTTCCATGTACAAATTGACATCAAGATTTCCGAACTAGGCAAGTCAGAGCAAACCTAAACAATTATTCTGGTTTCTTGGCCCTTAATTCTCTTTCCATCCAGTCTTGTAAAAAATTAGCATCAGTCTTTTCACTATGCTCTGAGCATTGATGTCACATGCACTCTGCAGACATAGCAGAACAGACTTGATAGACATCAATATACAGAAGATATGCAAGATATACAGAAGATGCATGTTCTCCTCTCCCAGAGTAATTAATTAATTTGAATTTCACTTAAGAATGCTATTGGATCACGCAGCCTTCTCATCATACAGCATTTTTTTTATATTTCACTTGCATTTATATTCACTTGCCATGCAGAAATGGGAAGAAAAGGGATGATTAGTTTTGTTTCTCCTAGCATCAGAATAAATGCTCTAGCTTGGTTTCAAAAGAACAATATACCTCACAACAGCATGCAAACAGAATAAATGTTAAGAAGTAATGCCAATTTCTACTATCCTTTTTCTCTTTTTGACATATGTCTCACTGGTATATCTACTGTCTTCTCTGAACTGCAATAGAAACTAACTTGGCTTATATATTTTGGGAACCACTGGACAATCATCACTGGGGTCTCAGAACCACTGTTTCCTGATGTGCAGTAGCAAATACATACAAACAATTGCTAAAGGATGGTAACTGGTTAATTTGGGTGGGTATTTTTCACACAAGACCTCATACTGCTCTTCAACCTGCTGAAATATGAAGTGCCAACTGGCAAAACACTATAAAACTCTGCTGCTAATATGAGACATATTAAGCCAAAAACACAAGTAAGTCCTAGAAAAGAAACTAAAGCAAACAGAAGGCAAATATCCATTTCAGAATAAAAGAATATGATCAAATTAGCAAAGCACTGGTAAGACTCTAGGCAAAAATGTGAAAAATAAAACTAAAAAGCCCAATGCCAAAAAGAAGAAAAAGAAAAAATCCTGATTCCATGTTTTTGAAAGTTTAGTTGTAACTTCTTAATGTAAGCCCATACAATGAAATATGTGATTTTATCAAGGTATTTGTTACATCTTAATTCTATGTGATTGTCATACTCAGCAGCATTTAGGAAACTTCACAACTAAAATTTGACAGGATGCATTTTGCCCTTATGTAGACATTTTCTGATACTCTGATGAATACATTTTGAAAATAAAATTCCAAACTCTTGGAAGGTAGCTGAGTAAATTGATATTCATTTCAGAACCTTAAAAAATTGTTATCTTCATAATTTTTCCCTTCTGTCACATAAGTATACTTACCTTATTAAATAAAAAGAACCTTTAAATGAAAAAGGGGATTTTTAATTTCAAAATGTTGAAACAGGTTGTTTCAATTATTTTGGTTCCATTTGTTCCTAATTTTTTGGGAGACAGGAAATTAGCCAAAAATCAATCTTTTACTGCTTAGAGTTTTGGTTGCAGTGAATTATCATTTTATGATGAAGATATATTTCATAAAAACCCTCCCAGACAGGTTATAAGTGAAGAAGAAATGGGAAAAAATATTATTTTGCTGAGCATTGCAGATTGAACAATGACTCTTCTGCCATATTGAATGCTTTCTTTTTTGCAAAGTCAAATACCCTATAAATCAATTCTGCATTGTCCATGGAGGTGTTCTTTGGTTCAACACCTTGATTTTGTATTGGTATTTAAAGAGAAAACCATTTCTGGCAGAGCTGTTCTTTCTTAGTTGGCCCTTCTGTCAACCATATGCATACTCAGAGAAGGCTTTTTTCTGTCATGCCTTTTTTTTCTTTTGTTCTGCAGTCAAAATTCCAAAGAAGTGGACATTGATATTTTCCCCAGACCTGTTCCCGCAGGACACTTCAAAAGTGATTTGAAAGGTATCCCCAGGCTGCTGAAAGCAGCAAGCTCTCCCAGAAGTGCTATGTTCTGAAGAAGTTTTGCTCTCTTCTCCACAGCTCCCAGTGCATGAGGTGTGTCACTGAACACCACTTTTGACTGAATAAATATTATTTTATTTACTTTCTCTTGTCTGCTGTTTGCTGCTGCTACTTACATGTCCACAACTACTAGCAGATGTCCATCTACTCAGAGCACAGAAGATGGCTCTTCTACACCTGGACTAGATAGAACTGATATTCACCATCAGATGGGATTAGTCTGTCAGTGACAGAGGCTGAGCACAAAAGTGAGTAGTAGAGCTAAACACTGTTTTTTTGGTCTCTTTCCATTACCTTCAGTATCTGATTCAGGCTCCTATTCCCACTGGTGACTGGTTTTCCTCCCTGAGCACTTCTAGGTTTGTAGTAAACACTGAAGATATGACCAAAAGGTATGGGCAGCCAAAGAATTCTCTGGGCCTGATAGGTTAAACATCTCCTGGATCCATCAGATCCCAGATCATAGGAATATATATGTATATACAAGAGTTATTTAAAATAGACCAAACCAATGGGGCCTGTACAGAAATAGCAGTACAAATAAATAAATATGCACACATTTCAATCTTGATTTTTCCAGAACAACACTTTGGAGTGCTTTGCATTTCAAATGGGAACTGACTATATGGAAAGTACAATGTACAGTAGAATTAACTTTTTTTTTTGTTCAGCCATTTTTTGCTGTTCTAGACACAGGTCATGACCTCTCACCTCCTGTTTATTTCTTCCCATGTTGACCTTTCACTGAAGCACAGGGCTAATTTTTTGCTCCAGTGACCAAGAATAGGAATTTGTCACTTTATTCAAAATGGAATGAATACAGGTATGTCTGGCATTCTCAGCTGAGCTTAACCCTCTGCATGCTGAAACCAGTCAAATAGCCAAGTGATCTCTATTAGGAAATATCTTTTCTGAAGTTGTGCTATTTTTTGTAACAAAAGAGTTTTGCTTCTTTTGTCTGAAAAAGGGTTTTTCTTTTTCTGTGCACAGTCGGGTACAGTTTTCTTTGTTGCAAAATACAATGAACTAAACAGAAGAAAATGACAGGTTAGAGGTCCATAGAAATTTGCAATGGTTCTAAGGGAGAACTTTCATTAGTGTTAGGAAATAACCTCCATCTTAATTGTCTGCTGTACAAACAAAGTTTTATGTGTTATCTTTGACTGAGAAAGAAATAACTAATTTCTCCAGTAAGATGCCAGTAATGAATTCTTATGGACTAATCTTAATAAGTATGTGCAAAGTAATCTATGCTTCTCATGTTGAGTTATAAAATAGAATTCTTTTCCTTATGCAAAGACTTTCACTGGTACTTATCCACCTATTCAAATCTCCTGTGCAGTAGGGTTCTTTTCTCCATCTGTAAGTTCTGTAAAGCAAAAAGACGTCAGTGTATCCATGCAGGATTTGAAGTTAACACTTAAATCCTGTGTTAGAATTACAAAGGATAAGAGTGCCAGCAAAAAAAGACCCCAAAAACCAAAGCCCACCAAAACCCATGAAACAAACAAACAAACAAATCACAACAAAACAAACAAGCAAGGGGAAAAAACAAACAAACCAACACAACCCAAGAGGTCTCAAGTGAGACAGTCAGTAGATTCAAGCATTACCTGTCAAAATGAAAAAGTTATGAGCAATGGACTTTCAGAGTGTGATTTCCTACAAACACATCCTTAGTATTTCTATGGCCTCAGTGAAGTTACTGTTATTTCCCTTTTCCTCTTTGTGGCTATATTAACATATTTTCAATTCTTTATGGCACGCCCCAATCTTTTGTCCTAAGTACATATTAGCATTACTGCCTTCCCAGATTCTGTCATTACCTGTGTAAATGCCCGAGGTCTGCATGTGCCTTTTGGCCAGCCAGTGTGTGTGAGCTGGCTTCCCAAGAGAACAACACTGCTGAGCTCATGGCACTGCCCTACCTCCAGTGGAATCACTTGTTGGGGCATTTATCTCACAGTTTTTCAAGTATTAACATGTCTGATCACTTTACCACATTGATTTAATTTACTGAAACTAAGTTCAAAGAGACAAGCAATGGGGAGAACAAGAGACATAAATGGCATTCTCCTGTAGGCTTCCTAAGCCTCAGGATGCCAAGTCAAAAAAGCCTTGGTGGCTTTGGACCCTGTTACAGGACCAGTCCTGTGTTTTCATCCAGGATTTCCTAAACATGCTTGCAGTGAGGCCAGTGGTTCTCATCTCAGAACATGAAGCAAGCATCATTTGACATTATTTATGTAGAAATTTTGTCCATCTCAGTTAAAATCAGCAAAATACTATGACAATATAAATTTGTATATTTTTAAATAAACCTGAAATTACCTCTAAAATCTCCAAGTCCTTAGTATCTTCCAACAGCATCACAACTATGTACAGAAAAGAACCAAAATGGTGAATTGTAAGGTCTGCAGTGTGGACTGGGATATTTTCCTCAGAACAGAGTACTTTTAGTGCTGGAGATGAGAAACAAATTTTCTATGTTGTTTTTAGAACCAAAATTTCAGGCCCTGGAGGAGGTTCTGCACATACTTCCACTGAATGGGGAGCACCCTTAACCCTCTTTCCTCAGTGCTGCACTCTGAGCTGCCAGCCTTGGCACAGTTTGATTTTCCTACAGCCCCCCTGAATGAAGGATGCTCTGAGCTGCTCACTGTTGGGTCCATTCCTGGCTGGGTTTATGCTGAGGGGGCTGCAGGCAGATCATGGGATTCAGAAGCATTGCAGTTTGTTCATTTTCCAGTTCAAACTTCTAAGTGACAGCAGACTTCCAATTCTGAGAACAAGGAAATACAGGTGGAGTGTGGTACGTTTGCAATGGCAATCATGGTAACTGTAATAACATCTGTAACAATGCAGAGAGGCACAACCTATTTTTGCCTTTCAGTTACCTGAAAAGTCCCTGCTTTACACTTTCCAAGGTAGAAAATCAGATCCTACACTTGGCTAAAGTGTGATTTCCAGATTCACCTGAAGAATGCCAAAATAAAATATTGATATGCCACAAGAGAAGGACAAGAGAGATCCTAAAACAAGATGAAAAAGTTTCAACTGTTCTCCAGCAAATACAACCTCCTGACAAGCAAAAATAAATATTTGGCACAATAATGACACAAAAGCATTTAGGCACAGCTGAATCTATTTAGCTCAGTAGTTACTGGTGGTTAATACTTCTTCACCTTTGAAAATTCTTCATGCTTATCATATTTAGGGTGTTTTAGTCACAGCTAGGAGTATATTCTCCTTCTTTTAGACATAAAATATCATGCCATTCACTGTTTTCAGTCCTCAACTCTCAAAGTGCAGAATATGATGCCAAAGGAGTGGGATCCAGTAAAAATATATGTTTCTGAACGAGTAGACATATAATAGGCTACAGCATTATTACTGGGGCTGCAATCATCCAATTTGTTGACAATTCAAGGACTCAGCTTTCACAAGCTAGTGGAAATTATATTCACCTGTGCCAGAGCACCTATTTTTTTTTAATCTCTTCTTCATAATCTCTATATTTTTTAAAATAAATGATTTTTTTCTATTAGAATATGTATGTATATAGTTTATTGTTTCTCACTGGCCTACGCTGTCCATGGAGCTTCCTACTGGTAGAATGAGATCAGCAGCAGCCTGGTCTGACTGGGGGCTTTGGCTCTTTTCCTGGGCGTTAAGCCTTTGTGTAGGTGTTAAATTAGGGAGGCACCAGCACCAAAACCATCACTGCTAGTCCTGGCATTTGCATACTAACTGCTTCTACCAATATACTGAATGCTGAGGGGGAATAAAAATCATAACCTAAACAGAACAGAACACTATCCCTAAACAGCCCAATACCACATTTTTCATGCTTTACAGTGTTTTACATGTGAGGTTTTTTCTCTGGGAGCATGCACATGCTCTGATTTTGATCTTTTAAATTTCTGCATCCCTTAGGTTGTATCCTTTCACTCCAGAATAACTCTTGTTGTGATAGATGAACTGGAACATGTGTGGGCTTCCTCACAGCCACTTCCTGTCAAAGTGCCCTGTGCTAAGCAGCAAGCTGTGCAATCAAATGGAAGGAAGCACAAAAGTCCACTTTTGCCTTGTCTCTTCCCCATGGCAACCTGACCAAGAACAGTGACCCCCAGCAGCACAGCTGAGGCCTGAAACTGTGCTGAATTACTCAGAAAGAGAATCTCCTGACCCCAGCCAGCAGAACCCAATGAAAACATGTGACCTGTAACTGCAGAACCCCTTGTCCGACATTACGTTTGTTCTGTACACAGCCAACACAGGTCAGATGCTTTCAGGAAGCTAACTTAACGATTCTCAAATCTAATTTAAAGTGAACCAGTGAACCTAGAACTATTCAGGTTCTGCAATTAGAAGGTTTTACATTAAGCAGGCTAAAACCCCATAGAAATATCACACCTCCTTGAATTAGGTATTGAAATCAAATATTTTTTTTCTCAGGGCTGACCTTTGTTAGCTACATGTAAACTGAACTGATGATGAGTCATTGAGCTAGCAAATTAGTACTCATAGTTGTTGACAGGGTCAGCAAGAAATCTACCACATTTTTAAGCAAAAATAAAATCTTCATGTAGTTATTGTCATATGTACTTCTGGTCCTTAATGACATTCAGAAACCATTGGCAACAAGAAGAGGAAAAACAGGAGATTTTGGGGTTTTCACACTCTCTACCAAGTGTAATCAGAAATTTAACACCATAAGCTTTGGTTAAAGAGCTATAACAGTATCAATTTGTTGTGCTTTCTGCCACATAAATAATAGAATTGACCTCAACAGTAGGTAGAAAAAGGACCAAACTTTAACCCTCTACCTTGGTTAATATTGTTTCAACAGCACTATATCCTATTTTATAATGTTTCTGCACAAACAACTCTTTGGCTTGTGACAGCAAGGTACACCAATAATTCATTACAAGAACATTTGTTCTGTGATTAACTCTTAGAGCTGTATGAGTAATTTGGAGCACAGCTAAACACAGTCCTGAACTCATTTTTTTGAGTGAGAGCACATTACAATTAACAACTTTAACAAATTTATATGAAGAGCATTTTTATGACAGAATGAATCTCAAAGGCAGACTTGATTTAACCTGTGCCCATTCAGTCTGTGGGCTGCTCCTGGGGTAACATCCATTAGATCACAGCTGATCTATACAATGAATACATTGCTGTGGCCACTGTGGGAATTCAGAAGAGCTATGTGACTGAAACTGGGTTTGGCAATCTCAGTTTCATACTTTCTTGTCAGCATGTCCACATTCAGTTCCAGTGTGTGGAGCACAGTGCTCAGTGGAAATCATAGAGTGCTATGGAAATATTTAAGATGAGACACCAAGAGCCTAACAGATAGAAATATTTTGTGCTACAAATACTCTGAATTTTTAAGGCAGCTTCTCTTTTGCCTGTCTAGTTTCACCTTCTCTCTTCTGTTAAAGGCCTTTTGGCATTTGTGCTGGTCCTCTGAATCTAACTATTTTGCCTCTCTTCCAGTATGTTACCCAACTCTGTTGTTCCTTCCAGTATTTGGCATTTGCTTTGGAATTATGTTTGTCCATCTGTTATTTGTCCTTTTGGTGATGCGTTCTGCTGATTTCCCATTTGTTCCTCTCAGCTTCCTCAACAATTTGGGCTTCTGAAGTGTTGTGGCATCAGTCAGCTCTATCTTGGCCCAGGACAGTGTTTGTACAGAACAAGAGAAAGAGCAAAAAATGGCCTAGACTGATGTTTCTGTTTCTTTAGGAATTCACAGGCACAACTTTTTGCAGAGGTCATTCCCACTAGCTGATTTCACTGGTTGAAGGAACATGTACTGAAAGGGGCTTTATCCTCTTTTGGTGTCTGTTTTACTCCTTCCATTTTTCTGGATGTTTGTAACCAGTGTAAAACCATAAAAGAGGTTAAAATGTCAGCAGATACTCTTCCAGCCTTGACTGAGCTTATACTTTTGTCTTGCATATTCCTTCCCCTTTGGGAACACATCCACCTCCTTTATTAACTATCCACAAAACATACTGGCCTCGTATGGTTTAGGGAGAACCAAAACTGCACCTATTCATACTTTTTTCCCCCAGTTATATATTTTCTATCCCTTAAAAAAAAAAACCACAATCACACTATCCTCTGCATGCAGTTGCTGGATAAGACCTTTACTTGTCATGACCTAATTTTTCAGACGTACACCATTTTGTAGACAGAGTTCCAAATTTGTCAGCTCACAAGTTGCCTGTGCACAAGAGTGTGGGATGACTAAAGGGATGCTCAGCTATTGATCAGTTACTTGGGTATTGTTTTCTCCCCCACCACGGTTCTGAAAGCTCATTTTAAGTCACATTATCATCAGACTTATGCATTATACTGGACTTGCAGAATTTTGCTTGGCAGTCAGGCACTAGGTAGGACCAGGTCTCTTTTTATACATTTGTTTTGAATTTAGACTCTTCCAATAAAGCAGTCTTACTACAAAACCAGGATTCTTACAAAAATAAAACAACCTCCTGGGAAAACCTGAATTTTTCAAAGTGAGGATTTATTTTGTATCAGTGACCCTTAGAGATATCTGGGTGGTGTAAATGAATGAAGGATGCTTACACCAGTTTATTTTCAGCATTTAAAGGAGGCATTTGTTAATCTGTTTGCTTAGGTGCACTGAATTAATATAATTTCTTTCACTGAAAGACATGTGAATTTTGCCAATAACAATAAGTTATAGGTACTCAACAGCACTTGTCAGAGTAGGCCTGTATTTGAAAGGAAGGAACTTCCTTTTCTTCCTTCTCCTTTTCTTCCCACCCCAACCAAAATTCTCCTAAACCCTAAATGAAACAGGTTTCATTACATAAATACTGGGTATTAAGAATAATTTATGAAATGTTTATGATGTGGGTAGGATGCTTATTTTGATCAAATCAAAAACCAGGAAGCCCCAATTAATAAGGATACCCTGAGAAAGCACCTGTGGTACATACGAGCTCACTGGGGTTTGTAGGTAAGAGCTTGCACAAGCAGACTGCTTCAAGTATGGAAGCCCTTCCTGCTCCTGAGCATCCAAAACAACCCTGGGTAACACAGAATAAACAAACCAATATGGCTACAGGGGAACTAGCTCAGCATCTTTGGATTCCTTTACAAAAATTGACACAATCATCTAGATCTCATCCAAGTGAGCCAGTCTGTGCTTGGGCTCCAGCAAAGGCAAGCAGAGAATGCATGGAGTGCTTTGGGGCCATCTTGCTGGCCAAGTGGGCCAGAAAATGGAGTAGCATCACATTAACATCAGCATTATTATATAACTGGCATGAACATGACAGAAAGGATGAAAAGGAGTCAAAAACTACTACCAGCACTGCAGATCATCACCTTCTGATTGAAATCACTAATTAATTGTTACCCTTTAATATTTGATTCTAGTCTAAAACCACAAAATGTGTGCTCACAAAACACCCTTGGACACTTAAGACATGGACAAACATAAGTGCTAGGTAACACATTTGCAATTGCAAGAAAAAGGTGTGAATAGTGTAATAATGAGAAATGAAAGCAGTTAATTACAGTTTCAGTGTTGATCATAGAAGATCTTTTGGAAACAAAGTTAATGTAGCAACTTGCAAAGGAAAGGCCAGGTATAACTGAACAACAAGTGACCATTCAGTCTAACATGGTCAGCAGTCATTAAAGTGCATCTTATTCTTATTCTTGTACTACATCAGTCCAGAAGTTGCCATCACAGTGTGAGATGTCAGCTTATGAAAGTACTAATCAGCTGATACATGCAAATATCATTACTACACACACTGCAACATACCAGGAGAGCCACATTGTCTCTTTAAATGCTACTCCTGTGAGATATAAATATGTTATAATTTTTTCTCTGCATGAGGCTGCTTACCTTATATCATCATATTACATGATTTTACACTTTTAAAATAATTAAAACGTTCCAGTTGTAGCCATGTCACATTTAAACAGCTATGGGAGGATTACAGTCACAGCCTCCCATACTGTATGCAGGCTAAATTCAAAGGCTTGCTGCCTGTAAGCTAGTTAGAAGCATCGAAGAAGTGGAATTTAACTTTCCTGGTTGGTAAAGGAGAAAAAACCAGGAATCTCCACAGACTACTAGCCCTTTACAGTACACATTGTTAGTCAAAAGAGAGAATGGCAATTCTGCATTATAAACAAGAGCACATTGCTCTCTTCTTATTCCTGAGAGCTACAATTAAAGGATGCAAGCCATAAAACAGTGTATTATATGATGCATTGTTTTTAATCTTGCTGCCTTGTTGTATATAACAGGTTCATATAATTCTTCAGACAGGAAAAGGCTTGTTCTGTAAAAATACAGAGCCCTGCATCTGAAATATAAGTTCACACACAAGCAATGTATATATCGCCAAACCAGCAAACTAACTCACTTACTTAATACACTAAACTTCAGCTTCTTTCTATATTATGTGAAATGGCTTGAAACAGGAGGCAGCTGCCAGGAAACATCACTGCTTCTTTACTCAAGAGAGACAAGGGAAGGAAGAATGAAGAAAAAAAATTCCCTCGATGGATGCCACAATAGCATGTCTTTCATTATCGCCCTGTGTCAAGGCACTGTGTAATGTTCATTGTGCATGCATAGTAAATTACTATTTACCTGCCAGTGCCTTTGATAAGTCAGTCTTTTCTCCCTCTTTTCGTCCACACAGCATGGAACAGTGAAACCTCTTTGCCTATAATTCTTATTAAGGTGATACCTTTTCTGAATAAGAAAGTACACACTTCCAAAGGAGGCATTCTCTTGGGTTTTTAAGGGCCATTGTTTTTATTGTTTTCCTTTTATTTCTCCCACCCTGCTGTGTTTTAATGCTATAGTGACTTCTGTGTATACAACTCTCATATTGAAATGTCTGCCGCAGATATATGCAATATTAAAGAGTGCTTATGAATTTTTGACATCTAATTAGTCGCTACCCAGTTAACATGTCAAGACTCAGAGGGATTAGGGAGTCAGCCCTTTCTGAATAAGTTAAAGCTATGCCCTGTCCTTTTCATGTATTATTCTTTAATGTAGGTGGTGATTATTTTGCTGTGATTAATTGATGAAGCTCATTGGTCTGGCAAGTGTTACAGAATTCACCATTCCTCACTTTTATTTCTCTCTGTAGGGCTTTCCCGCTTATTTGAAAGGAATTGGTTCTATTCGGTCTGTGAAGCTTCATTGTCTTTTCTCAATACATGCACATTGGTTTCTCTTAAGATTTTATCTATTTAATTTTATATCTTTTCTACTATAAAGGAGGAAGATAATAATGCTTGTTTTATTTTAAGTCACATGTTTCAAACAGGGTTGCTCTAATGTGTTATTTTTATTTTTAATTTATACTTTTAGAGAAAATTTCTGACATGTATTTTTAAGTATAAAAATAGATTTTTTTTTTCCCAATTTCCCCCACATTCAGCAAGGCTTGGTGAATTTTGATGTTTTCTGGTCCCTGATTAGAAGCAATATTTCACTCAGGCAAGTTTTAATTTTTTTTAGCATTTTGAGTGGGTTTTTTTTCTTAGAGATGATATAATATTCTCTGTTGCCAGTTATGGTAAATTATATCAATTTTAGCATCCAAATGGAAGCCTTAATTATACAACCTCTGTTTTCCATGTGCACGCCTTTCACAAAAGGAACAAAAAAAAAGGAAAAAAGGGAATGTTGAGGCAAATCTTTAAACACCTGTAGAAATCTAAGTGATGCATATTTAAAACAATGTGATCACTCATAAATTCAGCTGTGTGTCAAGGTTCCTGCTGACCTGTGGTGCACTCCAAAGGAATGTTCTGTTGATTATATACAGCTGCGGATGCTCAGAAAGAAAGAGCACATATGTGTGCTTCATGGTCTGATATATTTGTTGTATCCCCCTCTGTGTAAGTGATATTGGGTTCTATATAAAGAAACAATAAAAACGTATGCTGAGCACTAATGGCTGTGCCGTTTGCCTACACAGGCACCACGCCACCAGTATTTAACTCACTGCTTTGTAAAAGCACTGGAAGATCTACCGTAGCTATAAAAGGCAAAGCAAAAACATACACATATACTACACATATACATGCACAAAGTTGTGGGTGGTTTTTTTTTTTGGTTTTTTCTTTTTTTTCTTTTTTAAAATACAGTGAAGGAACATCCTGCTGTATTACATTGGTTTTTGTTCACCATTTCACTGTAGTTGTCTCAAGAGTTTTGGGCCTTGTAAAAGTGCAATGCAGTCAGGCAGTTTCCCTGAAACAATAAAATCAGAAAAAAAAATTCTCAACACAGTGCAAGAAGCAAACATATAGACATGATTATGGAAATATTTAATCATGCACTGTGGCTACTGAGAAGTTTCTTCCATTCCCTACCTCTTCACTGCAAAGGAGCTGAACAAAAGGCTGTTGCCATCTGAGTTCATTTCTGCAGCCTCCTGGTTTTATGGACAAATAATTACTTTTCACAGAGCAGAATCAATCCCATTGTGAACCTCCAGTATTCAAATCTGTATTTGGGACAATAGTGGAGCTCCAGCCGGTTTATCTTCTTTAGAAATGAACAAACTCATGCACACTCTCCTGAAAATTTGATCATTATAAATAATTACAATCCTATTTATCAGTCAGGGTTTGTGCTTTTTAATTTACATTGGGGAGACTCTTTCTAAGGTATTTTTTGGTGAAAATGTGTAAACAATTCTCTCTTATCAGGTTTTAAAGAAAATTGCAATGTGCGAGGAAAGAGGAAAGCGAAGGGGGCCAGAAGGTTTTAGCAAGGTGCTTCTCCTAACCCCTCACCTGGGTTTTGAGGTTATTGTGAACAAGCTGAAAAGAAGAGTCACAGCAGCCTCACACACCCCCAAACCACAAATGCCTTAGGAACAAAAACTGACACCAACCCTGCCACGGAAAAGAGAGCCATGAGGCAACAAGGAAGGGAAATAAAACTGAGCGGGGTGGGTGGGTCGGCTGAAGGGGCTGTGAGTATGAAGAAGGAAGAGGGGGCAGCATTAAAAGAAATATCAATCAATTGGAGCATATTCACTTTCTCCTGCACAGTAGATTCTATCAGAAGAAAACACTGAACTTTGTAGTGTTAGCAGCAGCTGAAATTTAGAATTATTGTTTCCTCCTAACAGAAGACTCATTTTCCACGGCCGCATTTGCAGCATAATAAGCTTTTTGTTATTTTTTCAATTAGAGTCAATTGACCTAACAAAATGGTTGGCAATTAAGTGATTTTTGTAATGGTCCGGGGGTAATTTAGTCGAGCTTGTCAGCTGTGTTTCATGAAGCCGAGATGTCTTTTTTTCCCACTGCCTCTCTCTCTCCCTCTCCCTCTCTCTCACTTACTCCCTCTCTCTCTCAAGCATAATGGCTCATAATTTCAAAATCTTTTCCTTCTGTTTCCCTCACAATAATTCGCAATTACAGGAAGTTGTTGGAGGTGATTTTTTCCTACCTTGCTTTTTGAGTCAGTAATTTTAAATAAAATGTACATACTTGTAAAAAGGGGGCTATTACAGAAATCACTTTTTGTGTAAACTCAATTATTTTATGAATAGTGACACCAGTTTCTGCTGGGTTCAACTCCTAAAGGCTGATGTATTATTATTTTCAGGGTAAAAGGTGTTGAACATTTAGAACACTTTTTCAAATCAAACCAGTATTCAGGAAGGTAAACAACAACTTAAACGATGAGGAGCCTTGTAGTAAAGCTGACAGGTATATGAGAAGAATGCAAGCCATTAGGACATTTATACAATAGTCTGCAGCTACTGGACTTTTTCTCCTGTTATGATTTAGGAAGAAATTCCTCATTTGTCTAATTGATTCATTTTCTTAAGACAACATCTGGAGTTGCAATTCATATTAAAGTGCTGTAGTTAGATCTGATGACTACATCAGATGTTCTTTCATTTGTATTCTTTTTATTATCTGTTTTCGCAGCACACACACATTCACACACAGGCTGGAAACTGAAGCCACGCACCCGTCCACCAATGAATCCGGACACTTCCTAGCATCTGTCTGCAAACGACTGTCTTCTAGTTTTTTGATTTTTAAGTCCTTTTTGCTAATTCCCAGCCACGCTCTACATTTCCCCTGTGTCTCGAGCCTCCCTCCCAGCCCGCGGGATGCGAGGGATGCGCAGCTGCCCGCAGCGCCGAGCGCGGCTGCGGCCTCGGCAGCCGGCAGAAGGGGGCGCTGCTGCAGCGGAGCAGGCGGCACCTGGCCCCTGCCCCTGCCCTCGTCCCTGGCCCTGCCCTTGTCCCTGCCCCTGCCCCTGCCCTCGTCCGTGGCCCTGCCCTTGTCCCTGCCCCTGCCCCTGCCCTCGTCCGTGGCCCTGCCCTTGTCCCTGCCCCTGCCCCTCCCCTCGTCCGTGGCCCTGCCCTTGTCCCTGCCACTGCCCCTGCCCTCGTCCGTGGCCCTGCCCTTGTCCCTGCCCCTGCCACTGCCCCTCCCCTCGTCCGTGGCCCTGCCCTTGTCCCTGCCACTGCCACTGCCCCTCCCCTCGTCCGTGGCCCTGCCCTTGTCCCTGCCACTGCCCCTGCCCTCGTCCGTGGCCCTGCCCTTGTCCCTGCCGCTGCCCCTGCCCCTGCCCTCGTCCGTGGCCCTGCCCTTGTCCCTGCCACTGCCACTGCCCCTGCCCCTCCCCTCGTCCGTGGCCCTGCCCTTGTCCCTGCCGCTGCCCCTGCCCCTACCCTTGTCTGTGTCCTTGCCCTTGTCCCTGCCCCTGCCCTTGCCCTTGCCTTTGCCCCTGCCCCTGCCCTCGTCCGTGGCCCTGCCCTTGTCCCTGCCACTGCCCCTGCCCTTGTCCCTACTCCTACCCCAGCTTCTGTCCCAGCTCCTGCCTCTGCTCCTCTCCCTGCCCCAGCTCCTGCCTCCTTCCCTAGCCCCTGTCCCGATCTGGCAGGACCCTGCTTGCTCCCTGCTCTCACTCTGCCCCCTCCCCTTGTTCTCTTCCCCGTCCTCTGCCCCTGCCAGCCCCCCTGCTCGCTCACCTGCCCATGTCCCCTCAGCACTCCTGGCTCCCTGACTCCTCCTGACCCACACCCGCCTGGCCATGCCCCTGTGTCCCTGTGGCCCTTCCCATCACAAGTTTACACCCGAAAAACCTGTCTGGCAGGGCTCAGAGGTCCCCGGTGCAGCTGTTTTAGCCCCATGCTGGTTTCCAAGGTAGGGCAGTTGACACCGGGCTGGGGGCTGTGTCACCTACTGGTAGAAAAGCCTCTGCACTGAATGCTACCAGCAGGGGTTTGCAAATGAGAACGGATGGAGCTGTTTTTTGGGAGGTTTTAGTGTTTTGTTTTGTTTGGGGTTTTTTGTATGTGTTTTTTTTTTTTTTGTTTTGTTTTTTTGGTTTTTTTGTTTTTTTTCCTCCAGTGTTGTAATTATTTGTTGGTAGCTGAATTTTATTTAGTACCTTAATTTGCCTTGTCTCACATTCCCGGAGTCTTGAATCACATTTTAAGCCAAAATCTGTGGGCCAAATTCTGAGAGGCATTTTTACCTTCCTCTTTCTTTCACCTCTCCTGCATCCAGCGTTTCTTGGAACTGGGTTGTAAAAGACTTGCCTTCCATCTTGCCTACTGGGGCAGAAAGATCTGTGTGCATTATCCTCAGTAAATATTACTTTTACATTTGGATCTCTGCTCATTTCCCTTATGACCCCTGACAGTCTTCTCCTAGGGTTTGATTATAAGTCACTATAGTCTGGACTGTACTGGAGTCTCGTAAGGCTTCGATTAATCCACCGCACCTAAGCATTGCTGTGACTATAAAAGGAGAAGTTATGATTCTGAATAAGCATCGTGCGGAAGAAAGAAGCAAAAGCATAAAGTATTAAACTTTCATCCAGCACCATAGGAGAGATGTAGTTATTAAATTTCAGCTGCTTATCAAACTGATATGAAAGTCATTTTGCATGATTGCTTTGCATCCTCGAATCTTCTGCTTTTATTTGCAGTGCATCTCTGCGCTTTCTTATTAGAAAAATACTCAAAGGATAAAAAAGCTGATAATATTATTCAGTTTTGACAATTAGGTAGAAAAAACATTTTAAGAAGTGCTTTTTTTATTGCAGCTAGTAATAATAGTGGTGGTCCTCCTGGTAGCAGTCTCTTCTGATGCTACCCAGGGTGATGCTAGCTTTACCCTATAATGGCCAAAGCCCTGATGGTTATACTGGTAAAGCTGCTAAGGAATGTGAGTCAGGATGTCATTCTCAATATCACAAACAATGTACACAGCCACAGATTATTTTGTCCTCAGAGGTACACAGTTTATGGCTTTTTCATTCCCTCCTTCCTGTTTCAAGATTCACAAGTGGACTGGGGCTAGTGCCTGTGATGAGTGGGGCAAGAGGAGCAGCACCTTCCCTGTCCTGGACTTGCCTGCAGCTGCTGTCCATTCCCTCAGGATCACTGTCACGTTAGCCACTTCAGCAAACCTATCTCTGTCTATTTATAATCAATCTCCCATACACTTCAGCTGCCCGGCAACTGCCTTTAATTATTATGTCCTCACATTGTGGTTCCCTTCCAGTTCAGCTTAATCTGCTCCTTATGTTTTGCGTGTGAATTTATGCAAAGCTATAAGCATTCATGGGAATGTGGAGCCCTTAGAAGATGAGAGCAAATCATCCCAGCTCCCACAACTCTCCCTTTCCCCACCATGGGTTTCCACAACTTGATGCTTGGTTGTTTTGTTTTCCAGTGTTCCAATAATTCCTTCAGTATTCTCTCTGCCTTCCCACTTTCTGTCAATGCTTCCCCATCTCCTGCTGGGTTTTACTCCTTTATGATTTAATTCAGTCTCAGCAACTGTCACAAAGCTGATGACTCCCTAGCATTTATCTCTTTATCTTTGGTTGCTGCCTTCTGTCCAGTCCTTTCATCTCAGACTATCCACTCATATCAGTGTCCATATGTATGGTCATAAGCCCAGGACAGCAAAAACTGCGACCTCTTGAGCCATTGTTTTGCTACAATTGTACAGAATTATTTCTCTGTGGCACAATTCTGGAGACTATTAGCACCATACCTGCTCTTCACAGTTTCTCTTCCAGATTTAATTTCTACAAATCAAGTCTCTGTTTTTCCAACCTTTACAAAATATATCTCTGTTATATTAAAAGACCCCCTTAGATCTTGCTGTCTAGATTTGAGTTGTCATCCCCAGGCTATGAAAACTTTTTCCCCAGGCTATGAAAACTGATTTTTTTTTTACCTCTCCAGACAGCAATTTGCCCCCTGTGCAAGACAGCTCAGAAGAGCAGTCTTATATACTTCTAGATGTTGAAAAGATCTGGAAAGGTCAAATTTTCCTCCCTGGGAGGGGAATTCCCCTGACTATACTCATGTAATGCATGTCTTTGAATTAGCATTTAAACTGTCCTGAATTCAGGGTGGGGTAGTTCAGATTGTAACTCAGGGGGTAATTTTCTTTGACCCCTTAGTGACAACAAATACTTTCCCCGGTACTCAGCCACCCATCAAAACCTTGGTCCTCAGAGCAGAGGTGGTTCTCACTTATTTGGGAGCAATGCGGTTGTCCCAGGGAGGTGTAGAAACTGGAGGGATCTGGGCTGGAAAAAGGGATGAATTATAGGAAATACTTCAGCAGAAGAGAGGGAGAGTCACAGTATTAGGAAAAATATCCTGACAGTGAGATGTGCTAAGCTGGGTGGGGAAAGGACAATGTCTCCTTTGTAGGATTCATCATCAGAATATATTTATTACTGTGTTGTCCAAAGTACTTTACAAGCTCTAAGATATGACTGTATCTTACACCTTGGCATGGAACAGAACAGATGTCCTTATAAAGGACAATTTAATCAAGGAAAAATAACAATTAGGCAGGAATTTGCTAAAGGAATCAGTAATTGTTAACTCATGGTCAGCCCAAAAATGTAAAAATTATCTGGCCAAATTTGCTGTGCTAACCTCTGATTTCTCAAACTCTAAATTTCAGTCTTATATAGTTTTTACGCCAAATACCACTTTACAGAAATAAAGTAAAAAATATCATCCTATTTCACTGTCTGTGGGCTAATATTTTCTCTCTGAAGGTAGATAACTCCATTTTCAACACAAAAATCAAAGGCAGGTCACATGTAGAAAATATATATAATGTCCTCTGCAGAGTGCTTTAACATGCCCAGCAGTATATTCCCACTTTATTCCTAGAAGAGTAAAATTACAGTGTGTAGCAGGGCTGGCACCACGCTTCCATGCCGTGCAGACATTAGAGCAGAGGGAATAATTCACAATGAATAGTTTAGTCAGTAAGTTTAGCCCTTTTTCTGCCTATGGGATCTCCATGGGCAGACTGAGGTTTCCTTGAGTTTATTATGCAAAAGAATTCAAAGAGATCCTTTTTCCTCTCTAAGTACTTCTAATTGCTCAGGAACACTTCTCTGTGAACATTCCCCAATCACTTCTTGAGCTCTGTTAGATATGACTGCTTTGATGAGTCACATGGTGTTGATTTATTTTTCCAATGTGTTGAGTGTACACATATTCATGTGTGTGAATACAATACCCAGTTTCCATCAATACTTATGCATGCTGTTCTGAAATTCTCAGTGAATAGCCACAATAGTAATTGAATCTACAAATGTCCCTAGAAAGCAAACACAACTAGAAGACAGTATGGGTGAGAGGAATCCATTTGCAAATTCCAGTAAATGAACAATGGTTGATAGCAATCGGATTCCAAATTCCATCAAAGGCAGGCATTTTTTTTAATAGCATTTAGCCAGCTATAGTAGATGCTGTGAAAAATATTGTCAACTCTCTGCTTTCCATTCATTTCATCCTGGGCTTCTCTCTTCTCATGAAGTAGCTGTGGGAAGGAAATAATAGCAAACTTGTCCTTCCCCCTGCCCCCACAAAAACAAAACAAAACAAAACAAAAAAAAACCAAAAAAACCAACAAACCAAACAAAACCCAAAACACCCAAAAAACCAAAAGCAACAAAAAAAACCCCCACAGATTTAAAGTAAATATCTTTGAGCACCAAATAGCTATCTCCTATTTTTCAAGCCCAGGCTTAATACACTGCAGTTGAACCTGGGAGGTCTAGTTTGTTCAGCACCTATTGCCTCCAGGATAAGGATTCAATTAAGAAATATAAAAGATAATATGATGCTATAGGGACAAAAATACTTTTGAAACTCTACCCAGGCTTTCTGTGAATAGAGGCATGCTTCTTTGAAAGCAACATTTCCTGTTAAAATACATCAGCTTTCTATTCTGTGATCCTCCACTCCAAATTATAGTAGAAAATATATAATGGACCATAAAAACTAACAGATGAGGAAAATGCACCTTCAATGTGAATTTCACCTCCTAGCAGCAAGGCTATACTCAAGAGCCCCAGTGTAGTTGCAGACTGTTGCTACAGCATAAATTAACTAATCCTCACCAAAATTCCTTATGGTTTTCTAGGAAAAGGGAGATAATACCCTTTCTTCATCTGGGCAACTAGAACAAAGAAATGAAAACTCATCAATTTTTTCTACTCTACTATGCATCAGATTTTTCTACTCTACTCTCTGCTTTCTAAAATTCTACTACACATTTTGTGAGACAAAAAAAAAGATTTTCCAAAACATTTATATTGTGCAATATTTCTTGTGCACAGGGTACTGGATGGGTGACTTTGCTTACTTGCTGAGAGCTCTGGGTCCTTCTGCAAAGGATTGGTCCTTCTTTTGGACTGAGACATGAACAGTATGAGGGAATGGAAGTGTACAACTGTGAACACTTCAGGATGCATTATTGATTTTTCATTTCAAAGGGTTAAGATGTGAAGCCCAGTCCTTTGGATGTAGTCCTAGTACTTGTTTTGCGCCTAAATATTTGGTAGTTATTGAAATAAGGCTGTTAAAATTGGTGAATAATTTCCCTATCTAATCAATAGAAAATCTGAAAACCTCCCAATTAATTCTGCCTGTTTGGGATTTTATCCATAAAATTTAGGTTTCATTTACACTGGTTAGGCAAACTGGAGCTCTGCTCTCAGGAACAGGGATGGATTGTATTCAATAGCATCTGCCGTAGCAGCTTTAATCCAGGTATTTTGCAGTTTTTGAGTGCTGGAATTCAGAAAGTCATAAATTTTGTAGGTGCATTTCCATTGTGTTTTGGAAATATAGGAATTGAACAAGAGAAAATATCATTGCTTGTTCTGATCTTCACATAGAAGTGGTGGAAAGCAGTTACCCTCTGCATAACCTGTTACTACACATGGGATGGAAAACTATTTGAATGGAAGTTACAGCTACTTTGTTAAACAATGCAGTGAAATCAGAACTCAGGACTAGTTATTTTATGTTTAGGCTTAATAGAGGTGGATGGAATAGATTTCCTTTTCCTTCCAACATGTAACATTTTTCTCCTTTTCTTACCTCCCTTCCAGTAGCACTCATACACACCTTTCTTCACATTTCTTACTCTTGCACTCCTGCTCATTTAGTTATTGTTCTCAAAGCTGGGGATAGTGTCCGTACTCACACGTTCCTCCTTAATCAGAATCTATATGTTGCCATGTTTCTAAATGTTGTGGCCAATTTCATACATCATTTTTTGGACCAACATAAATTTTTCCATTTTTCCCATAATTTTCAGAGATGGAACATGTACACCTACCAATAAGTGTGTGATTAGCTCCCTATACAAAGTGGCTGGTCTTTTTTTGTTGTTAAGCACAAGGTCTGCCCACCACCCCTCACTCAGAGCTCTCCATGCCCAGGTTCCTCACACCCTTTCTTTCCCATATTTAGGTGATTTCCTGTATGAAGCTTTTTCCTCCTGCTGCACATCCTTTGGGTTCCTTTAGAATCAGGGGAGAGAGATGGTCTCTGCTAATATCCAGAGATCCAGCCAACTTCAGAAAGCAGGAGCAAAGTCCTGCTCAAGTGACAGGACTGCATATTTTAGGGACTGTGGTGTAACTGTGCAACCTGATTGACCATGGACACTCTGACAAATGTAAAAAGGCTCCAGTGAGCATAAATAAATGATGTTGGGATTTTTTCCAGAAGCTTAAAGTTTGACCAATTTTTGAGACCCATTTTCATATTGAAGAGCTGTTAAGGAAACAACTGAGAGGTATATTTATTTTTAAATACTGGTAAACAACATATTTTCCTTAATCTTTTTCTCAGACTTGAATATTTACCTGAAACAGAGCCATACAGAAAAGAACTTCTGACCTGAATGTTAAATTCTGGCAAAGCAATATCCACTGCTGGTAGATTTTGCCAAAGAAAATTTCCATCCACCCTCATTATAGATGTGGATATTTCAGAAAAAACTAAATTCCATACTAAAGAAAGAAGTTGTAATAGCAATACTTGAAAATTAAATTATCTAATTAATTATCAAATACAAACAGGATGGTTTCCTTTCTCTGGGCTTGGCCTATCAATATGTAGCATTCCTTAACCTACAGTGAAAATTATTTTCTATCCATATGAACTTTTAATATTTTAATTTCTTATCAGGATTTATCCGAAGGTAAAAATGTACACCTCTTCCACTGATGGAGTGAATTTTTCTCACTATAAGCAAGAAATATGAAGTGTACAGACTGTAGGTCATGCAGCATCCCTTTGAGAATATCCTTCGGGGCCTTGGTCACTGCCAGTAAAAATTGATTTCAGACAAGAGAAGTATAATTTTCCCCATTAAAAATCTATACAATTAACAACACTTGCCACACACTGGAATCTAGGTTACCATGGTACTGCTCTATCTCTAGAGTAGGAAATAACTGTGGTATATCAAATTCCATCTCATGGTAATTGTTACTTTTTTACTGACCACCTACGTGGCATTAAAAGTCTCCTGCTCAACTAATTCACCTATTTTAAAGCATATTATGGCTATATTTATTCTCCATTTCACCTCAAATCACTAGTGTTCCAAGTACATAATGCTGGGTTTTGAAATACCCCAGAACATATATTTATGTGATGAGTAGGAAAGAGGCATTGAAGGTGGAAGAGGAAAATGAAAAAGAAACATACTGGGGGCATGGGGTTCAGGGGAGTGTCTGAGGTGCCTCTGTGCAGTAGAAAAGATATGGGAAAGGAATGAAGGCAAATGTGAAATATGTGTATCAGTGATGATTTTCTGACTACACAGGAATATGCTACTGAAGGAGACAGGAAGAATAAATTCAGCAACATAAGAGATGAAGAAGATGGTGAAATTGTGCCTGACATTATGATTGAGCTCCAAAGAGGGGCTAACTCAGAACCGAGTAGAAAATTTCCTTCCCTAGACTTCTCCCTCAAGCAAATAAAAGCTGCCCCCACTGCAGGGAGAGCTAAGGACTGGTGAAAGATGGGTGCAAGGTGAAACAGAAGAGGTATGTGAGCAGAAGAAGCGAATGGGGAATGAGAGAAAAAGGAAAAAAAACCAAACAAACAGTGAAACAGGGAGGTGAGAAAGATGGGTCAGTATAAAGCACTTTAAGACCTTCATAGGCAGGAAAACAAAATGCATTAGGTTGAATTTTGCACCTGAAATAGCCCTACCTTATTTGTGACTTCTACTTAAACTTGCTGATATTCCAGCAGGAAAAAAAAAAAAAAAAAAAAAAATCTGTGACATGCTTTCAAAACAAAATACAAGTATATAAGTACTAGTTAATTACTTCACCTATTGCCCACAATCTCCTCCTCCCCACCAAGATTTATAAAAGTTTTCAAGCCTAGAGAATGTTTCAGTTTTCCCCCCAAATAATATTTTTTAAACTATGTGCATTGCTCTGAGATACCCTGGTTTGAAGGACAATTTTCTAGGATGTCTCGTTTTTAGCATCCTAGGTTCTGGTATGTGTGATATCACACAAAGTTATGTTTGGGAATGTCCTTATCAAAGGAGAAACTGCCAGATTATTGTACAGGAGAAAAGAGAATTTTGAAAGCTACAGTAAAACTTGCCTGATAGTTGAGAGATTCAGGACATATTTCTGAACTTAACATAATTTTCACTCCAGCTTTACAGCTCACCTTTAACATATATCACCTTTTAAAAGTATTTCCACGAGCATCATGCATGCTACCGTCAGAGTGTCAGCTGTGCCTGCGAATTCCCTGGCTTCGTTATCTGTGTGAGTTTAGCTGCTTATCGCCCGGGCGCCGCGACGGTGGCCACGTGCAGCGCGCAGCTGGGGAGGCTGGAGGTGCACAGAGAGGCTCTGATGGAGCAGCAGGTCCCTGCCCGTGCTCAGCTCTGCACACACCATGATTGCCCTCAAGGAGGGCTAAGGCAGGGGGGTACATTGGCTACTGGGTGGACTTCTGCAGGATTGGGCCCACAGCCTGTTAAAGACACACAGATAAATCTGAGCCGGACTCAGCATTGGTTAAACGGGGCTCTTTGGATTTATAAACAGCAATATGCTGCTGTTACAGAAGCTTTTTCATTTAGTGCCATCTTATATTCAGCAATTTAATTATTCTCCTAATTATTGAAACATTCATCATAGTTTTCCAATTGATTCATGAGGGGCTGGCTGCACTTCTTTAACTCATTAATATAGTGACAGAAAATTGACAGTCTTTTTGCTAACCTCTTATCTCTGAATGGTAACACTGGGAATACAAAACCTTGGGGGTTTATTTATTTTTTTTTTAATTTTTAAATTTGTATTATTATCACCAGCGATAACTATACTCATAAAAACCTCATTTAATAGTGAAGGAACAGAACGATATATGAGGAAACCCTAATTATCAAAGGTTTTGATAGTGAATTTTGCAAACTAATATCTTCCTGAGACCACATTTTTATTATGAAATGGGTGATAAAGCAGAGATAATTCTAAATCCAAACACATGTTATATGAAATAGATAAATCCTAGAAAAAAAAATTAATAGTGACCTTGCATGCTGGGATATAAAAAATATAATCAAGCATATATATCAGTCACGACTGGGAAAGGACAGGGAGATGCCCACAGGTGAAAGATTAATTCAGAGTTTTAAAATGCATTCAAAATAAAATCTGTGACATCTTTCTTCCCTCCCTTGTCCTGATTCTGAGTGTTATCATTATTGCCTGTATGCAAAACTACTACCTTAAAACATATTCCTAACTTGCATCCAAAGAAAGATTTAATTTTTTCTTTTTTTCTTCCATCTCTATTTACAGGCTGTTTAACTAAAGGCACAACATTCTATGTCTCTATATTTTTTTTTGCAACTATCTGCTATTTATTTCAATTGTATAGTTTAGAAAATTTCTGGTGCTACCCTCAAAGACTGCTTTCAAATTCATCAGTTTTCTCTCAGGAGAGGTTGTCCAGAGTTTGAAGCATATAAGGTCTCATCTTAATGCTTATGTGAGTACTTCTGCCCTTGGATATTATTCTCATCTTCACAATGCTATGCAAATCGACAGCTACTTCCCTGTGCTTCCAGCTAGGACTTCTGAATATAGTGTGACTAGCTGGAAAATAGCTAAAAAAGAGCTTCAGAAATACAAAAAGTTCAGCCCTGAGCATGTCTATATGTGTGTGTATATATATGGATGTGTTTGTAGATGTGTGTACTAGTCATATACTGTAGTTTGAAAAGTGGATCCGTGTAAATCAGTGCATTTATTTAGCTCTCTCACCAACTCTCTCCCTGAGTTAACACCCCAGCACACACAATGCTAGCGAAGGTGATTATCTCTGCTAGCATAATTCCTCCGTAACATCTGCTTTCGCCCATAACACTCCACTAATTTTTCCCTCATTTCATTACACATAATTTTCTTTCAACACAATCTACATGTATTAAGTGGTAATGACTTTCCAGTTAAGAGCAAATCGACGCCAAGGGACCCCCCCCTCGATTGCCTGCCGTGCCTGACTCCGGCTATTAAAGATAAATTTGGTGCCTCAGAAAGCTGCAGTAAGCTAATCAATCAATTAAGCGGTTAGGACATACATTATCAAAATTCCACAGTGCGGGGGTGCATGAGAGCATGCTGACATACTTGGTATGATTTTAGGAATAAAATAAAATTTGAGGTTGAAAGTCAGTATGCAGTGTTTTCTGAAATGAAAACTCAAGCTATTGCACACTACCAATAGCAACTTTGGTGTCTGTGCTGGTGCAATTTCCACTGCAGCTTTTATACCTAGTGCAGTTTACTAGTGATACCAGAATGGAGCTGATGACACAGTGAAATCTATTTTTAAACGATATGAAGATTCTGGTGCAGAATAAGGCAATGCTATTCACAGTTAAGCTGGATGTTCTGTCCCTAAGTTGTCATTGTGTCTCTAGGAACTGCCACAGCCTTAAAACACTGATTAATATTCTGTATTATGTGTGTTGCAAAAAGGTGGTTTAAGGACAGAATGGCAGCCATCACATCCTGTTTGTCAAGTTTTATCTTTAACATTGCTTTCATATTAATTCTGAGTTTAATTTTGGAGAGTATTTAAATCTAGTAAAATAGATTTTAAAATAAACTGAAAATTCTTTTTGACTTTTTTACTTTCTAAAAAAACAGCTCCTAGTGATGTGATAGCCTTTGCAGCACTGATTTACAAAACCAGTTCAATCCAACTAAAAAAAGCTGCATTCTCTGATAATCGAGTTGCATTTGAGTGCAAGGAAATAGTATACACAATATCACTTACAAGCCCTTCATTACTTTGTTTTTCTGTGTTTTCTTATTGTGTCATTCTTTATATGGAAAAATGACTTAACTGGTTAAAGTTTTTTTGTTTTTTTTAATATAAAAGTATTTTCTCTTGCATTGGGAGGAACAGCTTGTATGCCAATATATAGCCAAATGCTAAGGAAATTGAAACAAAACCCCAAAGACCACAAGAATCATACAAGCAAATTTTATAGCTCTGTCAGGACTAATACAAAAGAAGAGTTAAATAGAACTTTATAGCAGGATTCTGAACAAGACAAAACATGAAAAAAAAAAAAGACGTATTTTCTGAGCAATCAGTAAATTTATAAAATATGTAATATAAATGGATCATTATAAGACTTTGCCTGTTACTTTTCCTGTCAGTTTTAAGCATATTGCCTAAAGCTTTGTTATCGTAGTATTGTAGTTATCAGATGAAACGACATGGCAAAACTCCCTGCTTACTTTTCCAGAGTGTTTTCCTCACTTTCTGCAAATTACATTGGAGCATATTCAGTGCATACGCTTCTACTAGTGGAAAGAACCATAACATCTTTTTACTGTCTAAATAAATATTCCTTAGCAAAAAAGAAGCACGTTGTCAAAGATAAAAAGGTTTGTTTTGTTTTAAAGTATTATACAAATAAAGGAGGCAACTCAATATTTTCTCTCTGATGTGTTTGCATAAGGAAAAAAGCCCTGAAAAAACTGTAAAAAGAGCGATACAAGTGTATATGATACAGGAAAAACACTTAATCCAAGCCCTACATGTAAAATACAATTACAGAGTTAATAATGGCAAATATAAGTAAATAAAAAAAGCTATCCACAGAGAATATACAAGTGCATCCTTCAAAAAAACCCCAAACCATCATGTTTCAATAATATGATGCCGTGTTTTCCTTTGTGGCATTCTTCATTGACTATGCTGATAATGAAAAGATGTCAGGGAGATTCACAGTTTAGAGTTGTATTTTCTTCCTTTCTTTTGTGCTGTTCCTTCCCATTTATGGCTGTTTTCCTGCCTTTGCTCTGTATGGAGGGTATGAAATAAATCATAGTTATGTTTTCTTGTGAGATGTAGGACTGAATTTGACTTTATTATCATTACTAAGTGCATACAAGTTAAGTTTACTCAGTTGAAAAAGACACAATGATGTTGTTCTTCTTGATATAGAAACAGCTATATGGGTTTTTATAGGTTTTTTAGTGTAGGCTTCTTCTTCTGTCCTAGATTTGATAGCTACTCTATCAGCTGGAATTATTTTTTTTTTCTTCCTCATTCTCTTTTTAAAAAAAAAAATAATTCTGATTTATCTAAAAGCACATCAAAACATCTTTATCTGTTCATAGTGAGTGAGAAATTCCTTCAGATTAAGGGAAGGGGTTGGGGGGGGAGGAAGGAGGGAAGAGAGGCAAACAATAAAAAAAGCTGAGACCAAACCAGTTTGCCTTCTCCTTTTGTGCAGTGCATGTAATGACTGAACTTTTGACTTTAAAGTTTTTCTCTAGTGCAATACTGTAGAAAAAGAAAGAAACAAACAAACAAACAAAAAATATCCCCTTGGTGCAAAGACTGGTCTAAGGCAATACCTGGTGAGTGGAATTTGGTTTTTTTGGTTGTTGTTGTTTACTTAAAGCAGATAAAACACCCACCTTAAACCCGCCCTCTATTCAGTTCAGCAGCACCTCCATACTCCAATAAACCGTTTTCATTCCATCTGGCGTGCGTTTGCTCTGAAGACATTTTCCTGTCAATCTCTCCTGCCACATTAAAAATCTGTCATTACTATTGCATTGCCGCCTGGCTCCTGAGATTTGTCTGACTGCTTTATTGCTCCGCTCATTTTTTTTTTTTCTGCTACAGCCGAGAAGCAGAAATAAAGGTTTGTTGTTGAAACATGGCCGCAAGGAAAGTAGGAGGCACACATCTGTCAAGGTATTACCTTTCTTCAACCAGGGATTAAGGTGTTTTACTGCTCTCGCTACTGAGCAGTCACACTGAATAAATTTTCTCAGTAGAACATAAAAATGAACTCATACATTTTGAACTGGGTTTCATTCTTTCAAGCCAACCCATATAATTATGCAATGGCATCAGTGTTCGGGGGAAAAAGAAGAGTCAGAAACGTTTGTGTGCACGCCCCCCCCCCTTCTCTCTCCTGCACCACCCTTCACATTTACATTATTTAAATGCTTATTAAGAGGGCAAGACTGAGGCAATCAGTACTGGGGAGAGAAATGTTTTTTTACTCTTCCTTGTTGTTGTTATTGGATCTCTTGCAAGGTCAGATGGGGTGCAGGGCTTTGCTCCCCATGTTTTGTGTCTATAACTACAAAATATGCCTGACCATGAATATTCACTGTTAATGCACATTGAAGCAAGCCAGTAGAATTGTGATTTCTGAAATACTGTTTTTTGAAAAAAAACTAGCAATATTAGCTGCCATGTATCTTTCCTATCTCTGCTGCAGACATTAACTTTACAGTCCCAATGGTACAAATAAAAATAATTTAAAATGTAAGTATAACCACTGGAAGTGCTTGTTACACTACGACAGAGCATGCCAGGCCATCTTCCTCCATCTTCTGCTGGACAGTTCTACTTCATTGTCTTAGTCCAGTTTTAAAAGGTTAGACCTCTAATGCAGAAGGGGTTATCTCACAAAATAAACATTAAGGTATAGGCAAATGAAGGATCAGGTCAAACATGTCTGTGAAGGGCATCAATATAGGAGTTTTATGGGGTTTTTTTGTAGTTTTTTTTATGAAAAGGCATAGTACAGCTTTTAAATTTGACGAGACCCCAGGTGAGAATGACTAATCTCAGCACAGGAACCATAATCTTGTACAAACTTTAAGGAAAGAATAGTTAAGAAAATACTACATAGAGTCAGAAATCACAGGTCCATCTGTGGCATGCAAATACCTCCAGGTAGCTCTGCAGTGTGTCCCCACCATCAGTTTGACTCATTCTCTGTTTTGCCCATTCTCTAATTTGCCCATTCCCTGCCTCCTAACTTCCACAGTGCGTCCTCTCAGGCTCCCCTTTGGAGTGAGACAAACACCTCCCACCAGACAAATTAACTTGTGTCATTGCTGACTGACATATTTATTTAGCAGTAAGGTAGCTCAGTTCAACAGAGAAATAAATCGGATCTACAGTTCTACTGAAAAACTGCTGCTTGAACAAAAGCAAATGAGCTATCCCACAGGTCAGCAGATAATCTGTCACTCACTTATTCTTCACAGTGTCCCAGGAAGGTCATAAATCGCCAGGATATCTGTTCAGTACTGCATCCCCCCAGCCTCCACTTTCTGCTGGCTATTGGATTTTTTCCATCCATTTCAACCCAGAGAAGACACAAGGAAAAGTGAGCATTGTGAAATCTTACACTCCTCTTCCCGGTCCCACCTCCTTCCCAGAGCTAAGTTGCATGACTGATTTTACAGCTTTCTCATGCCAGAACAGCACCTGGGAACATGTCAGGCTGGATTGTGAGGTAAAGCTCCATCCCAAAATATTTCCAGGTTTTAATTCTTCAGGGGAAGGAACCATCTTCTTGTTCTGTGTTAGTATCTAACACCTTGCACAATGGGAGATTTAGGGTTGTTACACAGTGCTTCAGAGCAAATGATAAGTAATAATGTGCCTGTGGAAATATAGTTCCTTCATCTACTTTTTTTATAGCATCCTTCAATGTGCCTCTTTGGCTTAGACCATATTTGCAAGTAGCTGGTGCATAGGAATAAACAGATATAGAGAATAATTGGTGCTAAGGACCTTGTGTCCTCAATGCCTATCTTTTTGCCTTTTTTTCAAACTAATTCTAGTCTGGTCCCATGAACATTAACAAATGGAATGCAATAGGTGTGACTACAAAACACAACTTCTATATTTGTTTCATCTGAAAGAAACCCACTTTGTGCTCCCTGAGACCATTCATGCATTGCAAGCCACACCACTCTCAACACACTGGTGTGAAATGCAGCTGATGCCCTTTCTGAGACCCCTTGTGTTTGCTGGGTCCTGTGTGTGGCTGATCCTCCTCCATGGGTGCTGTTTGCAGTGAAGCAGTGCACTAATCTGCTAGACCAAATAAATTCTGCAATGTATGGTTAGGATGCAAATAATTTGCAGATAATCAACCAAAAAAAAGAGGGAGAGAGAAACATAGGCCTTTCTTAAAGAATTTTTTTTTTTTACACAAACAGCTTTCTCAGAGAGTTTGTCTAATATAACCCTCAGCAGTGTTACACTTGACTGTAAATTCAGATAATTTACACAAAGTGGGGAGTTTTGCGTGGTCTTTCAAAATCAAGTTTCAATATTTTCTTCCAGAGATGTGTTTGCAGGTGATGGCCTTTTACCTACTAACTTCTTCTGTCCCAGCATACATAGTTCAGAGTCAAAAATGCTGTCAGTACCTGTAATTTAATTTGCAAAGCCTGTCTGAAGTGGATAACTGCTTCATACGTTTGGGTGTGTTTAAATTACATATCAGGATACAGATTAAAGATGGCAAATGGCCCCTTGCCAAGATACTTTAAAAATCAGATCATATTTGTAAGAGACAACTATAAGGGGCCCAATTTACAGAAAATGTGACACTACTAGCAGTTCTTTTGGGAACCTCAGAGTTCTCTTTTCCTCTAAGAAAAAGAGCCATGTCCCATTATTTTTATTTGAACAAATATTTGAATAAGAACAGTTGAAACTAAAGGGAATGGCATATCTCGTTCCTCATTAAACTGACCACTTGATTTTAATTACCCAGGAAAAATATGACAATATTTTCCCATGGATGAGGAACCTTCCCATCTAATCAAAGCAGCTGGAAGGTTGAATTTAAATATGCATAGCTGGTCCACACAGAGGGATATGGTTGGTAAGTATCTGAGATGAGAATCTGGGCTATACAGTTTGATCTGGTTCTTGGCGTTATCTGTCTAACCATGGCTGCATCTCATCCTGTCAGGCAGTGGTTATCAAAGCCTTACGTGCAGTCCCAATGGAACAAGTCAACTGAATGTATTATCTTCATTCCAAGAACCAACTCCAGATACACAAAGCTTTAATAAGTAAATGATTTTTTTTCTGCCCACAACTCAATAATTAATACCTCCTCTCAAAAAATTAATTCAGGCTGCCTTCACATGACAATTTTAGACTCCGTGTTCTCATCTCAATTAACATAAAGCCACTCCTTGCTCTGTGCATTTAGGTCATCATATCTTCACCTGCTTTTTTTCTCCTGGTATCAGTAAAATTAAGTTAAATCCACTTCAGATATATAACTAATGAAATGCCCTCTTCCCGAGTAAAATGAAATGTATATATCTTCCTTCCCTATAGGAATGTGGAGTTCACTTATTCCAGTTTCATAACTGTCCTTATCACACCTCTCCACAGAGCATAGTCAGCTAGTGCCAGCTACCCAAGGACAGATACTGCTTTAAGTGTGAGAAGAGCAGAATCTCTTCAACCAGTACATTTTGGGGGAAAGAAAGGGCACAGAGATACCCAGAGTCAAGCCTTGAATTTTATTTTTTTTTTCACTGATGAAAGTAGCAGCTTAGACTATTCTTTTCTATATCACCTGCCACTGGAAAAGAGCACGTTAAGCTTCTGCACAGGATGTCCAACACCTGAACCAAAACTACAGTGAAGAAATATTTATGATGAATATCTCCTTTGCTTCCATCCACTGAGCCTTCTTACACAGATACTGCTTTATCATGCTTGGGCACATACAGATTTGCCAAGGGCTTTCCTATTCCCATTAACTACAGCCAACACAGACCGGCTCAGTCAAAGGTCTGTTGAGGTGGCAGCTGTACACATCATTTGCAGTATGGACAGAAAGATATTTCAGAAAGGAAAGACATGCACTGATCTTCAGTGAGCTCTGAGAGAGACATTTTTCTACCTCAGGCCTCCTGAACTAGAGAAGTTCATGTCCACTGTGCAGTACCTGTGCATGGAAGCAGGGGAGGCAGCACCTCCTCTGCCCATTCTCTCCAAGCTTCTGTGACACTCTGGTCACTGATCTTATAAGTACCACACAAGTAGCAGTGGAACAGGCTCAGGGATGTGTGCTTGTGAAACCCACACAGAATCACTCCCAATGAGACTACTGCTCACATGTTTACAATTACATGTTGAAGCATCTTCTGTGTCATGGTGTCTCATCTCTCTGCAGCTAGGAAGGAAGTACCACGCATGATTGATGCGGAGAAGTGTGAGCAGCTCTCTCCCAGGTCTGTTTTCTTCTACAGAGCATGCACTTGTGGTTTGCCTTGTCTTTTGTGTCTCCCTCTGCAGTGGTGTTTTGAGAAAGCAGATCTTCCCCCTCAGGGAGAATTTGCCCTGCTGATGCACAGATCCCAGTGCTGTACATCAGAACACTACTGCATGCTGCATTGAAAGCATGGTGCAGACATCTGGCATCATCTTCCAAGGACTGCAGTTTATGATATGTTTTACCCCAATATCAATCAAAAGTGATATTGGCATTCTTCGTTGATCAAAAACTGCATTTTGGCTATTAATTCACTAAAGAGCTCCAATAAAAATTTGATAATTTTTGTCATATTTCCTTCCCACAGCCCTATGTAATTTGTGCTCCCCACATGATAAGTGCTTTCTCTCTGATAAGCCACATTTGCTCACAAATTAAACCAAAAATCTGCTCCATTCTCCTTACTCTGTACATAACCAGGAGATTTGGAGAAGAACATGAAAAGACAGAGAGATATTCTCTCTTTAATATAGCAGTCCATCAGAAAGCACTGCTAACATGTGTAAGAACAACCTCTGCAGCAGATCATGCTGCAGGTAGCCTTCAGGAAGTGTTTCTTTTTTGCAAGCCAGTGAGTGCTTTAGAGCCCAGGTGTGTTTTAGCACCTCTCAGGATGCCTTCACTGTCTTCTATGGGTGGACCCTGTGCTGCACTGTGCTCAAATATTTATAGATTACTACTATACAGGAACTGCAAGGATAGATTGGTTTTTTCTTCAGAAAAGAAGTGGGAAGAGCAGAGGCCCCACCATCCGTTCTGATTTCTGTGCCTGTGCTTGGTGACAGAAATAAGTTTTATTATGAAATATAAGAGCTCTTACCCCAGAACAGGGAGGTGAAGTGGCTGCTCTTGTGTCTCAGCTGAGACTGAAGCTGGCCTGGAAACCCTGAGGTCACTTTACCCAGGGAAAGGAGCCTGCCACTGTGACATTTCCCTCTGGAGGGTGACTGCAGCACCTCAAGGGTAACCAGGGCTCTGTGGCTATTTGTGATCTGTGATGCCGTGTCCTGCAGGGCGTGGGTAAGTCCATGAAATAATGATGAATTGAAGGGGTAATCAGCAACACTGATCTGCTGAAATTTCAGAGGGAGTTCGGGACACACAGTGGGACTGTCCATCTTACCTCATGCAGGGCCAGCTTGATTGGCCTACTGAGGATTGCAGATGGAGAGGCTGCTCACATGTGGCTGGGAGGGCTCCCAGTGCAACAGCCCTACTGGCTTCACAAAGCACCAAAACAGGAGGATGGGGAGTTCATGGTCACAGCTGCCACCCTCTGTCCTTGCAGAGCAGCAGAGAAATCATTTAAAGATACAGGTCTATTTTCAAACCCTTGCTCTTTTACCCACAGGAGGCAAAGCCCATATATGTACATAAGGACTTTTCCCCTACTAAGAAACATTAGGTTTTCAGAATTCTTTGTTGTATGTGGTCACTCTTTAATATTGATTCGCAATTAAGTCTTCTGGTTTAATCCACCTTCCATTAGTTTATTTTCTTAATTCAAAAACTCCAGGGGACATTCTCCTACCTCTATATGGAATTTCATTTCATATTCTAATTCAAAATAGAATAAATATAAGCTAGTTTAGGATAAATTACTTTCGCTCAGATAACAAGCTCTCTTTCTTCAGTTAGGCCTTCAATTTGGACTGAGGGATCATTTCTCAACTGCAACTTAAAGATTATGGGTTTCAAACTACTTCAGAAGCTGTCTTTATGTCAGAGTGGAGATAAATAGAGAGCTCACTAAGTTAACAGTGATGTCATAGTTTTCTTTGGTAGCTGGCATATACTGTGCATCATTATATAATCACAGATTTTTACATTCTTTTTATAAATCACAGCCTATTTTTCATTCTTTGCTTCCTCCCACTTCATTTGCTATTGGCAGCTGCTGCTAAAGTTCCCTTACCTCTTGAAAAGGAAGTAGGTTAAGAACAGAAAGGAGAACTCTATCAGATTAAGGCAAACGTGTGGGTCCTACTGAGAAATGATGCATTTTACAACAGTACCAGCAAAAGAGCTTACTTTGAAGGCTGAATTGCTAAATATATCCAGAGACTTCTGTGAGCCAAAAGCAGCTGTCTTCTGCTTGTTTTCAGTTGTTAGACTCCTGATGCCCCAAAAAGCACAGCCTCATAGAAGGTCAAAATTGATGCAATCAGGATAATAAAATCACTCTGACAAGGCTGCAGTTTGTACTTAGTTTATAATTAGGAGTCTGCTCTCTCAGGTTAAGATACTGTAAAGTTCCAGGGAATTGTTAAGCTATTCACAGCACTCTGATGCTACTAAACTAGGAAAATATAAAGTCCTAAAAATACCCTCATGTAAACACATCAGAAATGGAAGGATGGGAAATCCAGACAAAATAGAAACCCATCTAGAGTTGTGTCTTCTACACTGGAAAATGGTGAGACTTTGCAATATTTAATTTGAGGCTAGCTGACAAAGAAATATTACCTTTAAAAATGAAGTGAACCAGAGCCTAAATTAGGATGATTTGTAAATATTTTAAGGTGATTTCTACAAATCACAGATTATGTTTTTTGTACTTTAAAACTGAAAAGAACCTATTCTGATCAACCTATTTTTTATCATTCTAAAGACAGAAAAGAAGATTCCTTGTGACTTCTAATCTGGAGGAAAAATTAATAGATTTCTGATTTTGGACTGTATTTCTCATTCTAGAAACTTCTCTGCCCAGATGCAGTCACCTGTCTTCATAGTCCTGTTTGATTACCTCCAGCCAAACTTCCCTTTTCTTGTCTAGAGGACATCTCATTTTTGCTAAAGTTCTTTAATGCAGTGTTCACCTGTGATTCACCAAGTGATTACCTTACCTCCAATCAAAGTTGACTAGAAGAGTGTGAATTTTAAACACCTCTCCCCTCCGCAGTGAGAATTTAGAAGTGTTTCCATAATTACCTGCTATGAGGCTCAAAAAGCTGAAGTAGCACCAAAACCAGAGAAATTTGCTAAAAACTTGTCTAAGTTATTGCCTGTACTAATGTTACATTGAGCAGACTTTGGATATCTTCCAGTCTGAAAAGCTCAATACCAGAACAAAATCCTGTGCAATCCTATTGTGCTTTGAGTGTGTTCATGAAAAAGATTTCAGAATTATGTTGGTTTAGATTTTTTACTTTCCTCTGGATCAGAAGAGTATCCTATAGGTTACAGATTTTTGCTTTTCATGTGCATAGAAATGTAACATGATTTCATTTTTTAATTCATCATCAGTTACATGAACTAGATGCAGATCTCAGGCACCCAAATACAATTTCAAATGGATCCAGTACCTCCCTCACTCATCTAGCTAAGGATGTGAACGGCATTCTGATTTTGTGTCCAAAACTGACAGCCATCAATATTCAAAAATCCAGAGTCAGCTCCTAAAATAATGTGAAACTGGTGTAGAAATCACAATATTTTTAAAACCTATCTTAAATATTTGATTTAAAATAAAATCTATTGAACTTCTAAAGGTTCCTTCGTTACAAACTGTTCTTGACAAACAGAAGATCTATAAGCGCTCATATTGCTAAAAATAAAATAAAGAAGGTTTTTTTTCTTTAGGTCCTACAGGTGTTAATAACAACACCAAAGATGGTGTGATTCCTGATGCAACCTGGAAAATTGACTACACAGCTTGTTTAGCTGTGCACAGTGAAAGGTTCTCAGCATTGACTTCTACTCCGCATCAATATTTACTGCTCCTTAGAGCAGAGTGTCTCAGAATTAGTCACCAGATTTTTAATTAACAGCCAAGCTTGGTATTTTGGGTCGTTTGAGTACCGTACTGTGTCAGTCTTCTGGGCAGAGCTGGCTGAGATGTGCTGAACATGCAAATTTGTCCCGGTGTCCTCAGCCCACTGCTTGCTTTGAGATGACACACCTGGGCTCTTCCACTGGTTTAGGGTGTGCTCACAGCTGGGCAGTGATTACCTCTCCTCTGAAAATGGCTTAAATCACTTAGTGATGGGGAGCTTTGCAGGGCCTCTAAAATACGCATTTACACAGCCATAATCATTTCTCAGTAGCCTAAAAAAGATTTTTCCAAAGTTAAACATAAACATTCAGCTTGCAGGTGGAACCCATGGGACATGCTCGGTTGCCTGGAAAATCACTTTAGAAATTAGCATGTCCGCTGTGTAATATATTATGTGTGGTTTCTTTCTTGTCTTAGAAGGAACGAAAACATTGACTATAGGGCCCAAATTTTATTGTGCTGCACAAAATTGCTTTCCAAAAGGGCTGGACTGGTAAAAATATTGGTTTCTCCTTTGCAACACCTCTTTTTCTCAAGAGAATTCTCCAAAAGTACCAGATTTTCCTGCTGAGTCAGCCCAAGTGCCTGTGTTAATGGCCTCTGGAGAGAAACACCTCAACACATCCACAGAATGAAGGCTCCAGCTGCAAAAGTCAGAATTTCCATATACAATTTTCTTATATATTAGCCAGTCTTCATGTCAGTTCCAGAGTCCCATGACACCTCATGCCCTTATATTTTATCTGTCACACTGTAGTTATAAACCAATGAGAAATAGCCAATGTTTTATACATTTTGACTAAGGCAAAAAAATTAAATGCAAATATACTGAATCAAAATATACTGACAGTGTTTCAAAATTAAAAGGAAACACCACAAATTAATAGACCTGAACCATGCCCTCTCCCAGATTAATATTAAGATCATGGACAAGTCAATGAAATGCTCTCTGATTGAGAAAGTCCCCATCAGTGAAGAGGTTCCATAAAAAAATTAGAGCATGATAGTTTTGAGATTATACAGAAATAATAGTGTTTATTAGCAATGTTATTTGCATACTTTACTGGCTTTAGGTTTAACTAAGCCTTCATGCACAATGCACTGAGAAATGCATTGTCCTTCACTGACACAAACAGTTTGCAGTCTAACCAGACTGGAAAGAGACAAAAAGGAGTATCCATCTTATGGCCATTATCCCACGTAGAGTGAACTGAGAAAAGTCATAGAATAGCATCAGAACTGTGCAAAAATTCTGTGGAATGAGCGCCATCATATGAAGTCCCTGTTCAGTGTTTCAGCTTCTATTTCATTAATATAAAATTTCTCCACAAATTGGGTTCTTGGCCCTCTCCATTATGCTGCCAGCACATACCATTTCACTGGTAAATGCTGTAGGTTCAACAGGTCAGTGACTGCAGTGGCGTTGGCAAAGATGTCATATTTGCCATATGGACAAGGCCAGTCCTCTGCTGGACTGCCCTGACGACTGTTCCTGATCTCATCTCATACCATCTCTGTGCTCCCCCATCCAGCTCTCTTCCCTCAGGGACTCCACAGGAATCTGTGCTCTTCCTCCTGAAGGGATTAATCCCTGTTCCTCACTGACCAGAGATACCAGTCTGAAGTCCATGTGTCTTTATCCTACAAATATGGTTACTGGAGCCCACTCACAGAGGCCTAGGGGAAGGACTGAGAAAGAGGTACACAGATATCTTTGGGCTGATCTGTACTTCACACAGAGCACTGTTGTGTTTGACATATGTCTTAGGTGTGTATGGAGTTATATCAGTGGAAACCTATGGTTCATTGCCAATCTGCTTTGGTCCTGGAGGAGGGGAAGTGGAAACAGGAGGGGGGAAAAATACCCAGATGGGAAATGAACCTGTGCATCTCTCCTGGGAAAATGCATTTCAGTCATTCAAGCAACAGCCTAGCCTATGGAAAAAAAAAAGATTGTTCTTTCCAGCTGTTATGCCACAAGAAAAAATAAATTTAAAATGGAAAAGTGAATAAATTGAGCATATTTTTATCATACTCTTTCTTGCAAATTACTTACAACATTCTTGTTTCTTATGAGGAACCATTTTTAATATTAAAGTAGTCATACACTTTTCCAAAAAGTGCTTCCTGAAAAACTGAAACCATTATTACCTTAAACTCCCACACAGTTTGTTTAAAAATATCTTTAAATACTATTAAAGAACAATCATTATGTAGGTTTAGATCTTATGAGTAGGAAGCAGAAACCATCAATGAATCATATTATTTCTCCTGCTGTAACAACACTATCAACTACCACAATAACAAAAAAGTTTATGCTCACTGTATACCTGTTTTGCAGGCAGTTTCTTGCCTTGAAATCTGCATAATAGGTAAGCTGTGGTACGTGTAATATGCTGTTTACTGTCAATCCACTGTGGACAGCCAGGCATGCTTGGTCTGGTGCATTGCTCCTCCTTTGGGTGCAGCTCCTTGCTGAAGCGTATGGCAGCCCTGAAACAGCAAATAAAGCTTCTACAGATTCTAGAATCTGCTTCTGAAAGATGCTGCTGGATATACAGAGCTAGATATTAAAATTATTTTATTCTCATACACTGTATTTTTTATTTTAGTTAAAAGCAATGATTTTAGTTGTAGAAAATATTTTCAGTTGTATGCTCCTTTGCAGAGGGAAATGACAATGGGACGTTGGTGAGGGAAGAAAAAGATTGCAAGAGACATGAAAAAAACACCATGGAGATCAATATTTAATCTAGAATTATGGGTGTACAGTATGTACTGTGCATTTTTTAAATTTAACTTGGCTTTTACTATTACTCAGTAGGAGGGTAACAGATACTGAGAGCCCTGGATAGCAACCATAAGAAGCATGTTTAAATACACATATTTTCAGGAGATCTGTAAATACAAGAAGAAACGGATGTCGTCTCTCCGATCTTTTTTCATGTTGGAAAATCTGAGAGCTTTACCTGGGAAAGTTAATTTCAGGTGAAAGAATTTGTAAAATAATTTCCCAAGTTTATGCTGCATACATACACGTAAGAAAATATGTTTGTGTTACCCAATTCTCGAATAAAAAAACAATGTGCACATCACTTTTCCCAGTGGAAATACTGATGTTATACAGAGTTATAAATAAATACTAAATCAGGAATCTATGTGGGAAAGCCCCCATCCTGTTTCTGGTTTTAGTCAGGAAGCATGCAGGTAGCACAGACTAATTCTGCTCAAATAGTGCTAGAAGAAATGATGGCAGCTTGTATTTATCATGATTTTAACAATGCTTTGAGTGTATGCATGTACATACATATGTAATGCCTCTCTTATATGGGCATTTATATGGCACTTCTAGGCTTTTCTGAAGGCCTTTGAAGTTAGCTGCCCAGAAAGGATTAGGCACCAAGGGGACGAAAATTATTTTAAGAATTATTTTAAGAAATTATGTTATCAGGTATCATCTGCTTGCTAATGAAGCTTCAAAGTTATTTCCAGGGCAGAATTCCGCAGATTGCTCCAGAGAAAGAGTTCAACAGTCTATCTAAAAACCTCATTCCATCATTAATGAGTGCTTAACCCCAGAATATTTGAACTTGGACTACATGACCAGTAGTCAATTTTCACTAACAGTTTTTTTTTTTTGATCCTGAAAATCTGTAACCGTGTCATCAGCTCCTTCTTAATTATACCGTATTCTTTACATCTGTCCTGCTAAATAACTCTAATTGAAATAGCACCGGCGTGAATTTTCGTAATGTTCCCCCCAAGACATCCCGAAAGTGACTCACACGAGAAAACAGACTGAAGTCACAGCTGGAAGCACGTCAAGGATCATTTCCATTTTTACATGATTAATTTGAATTTAATATCTTAAATCAAAACCTGATTAATTTAAATAAAATTTTGATGGTGCCCTGCTTCTAATATACATTGCAGTAATTAGATTCAGCTTAATGTGATTTTTTTACATAATTAAAAAAAAGAGCAAGTCAAGTGTAACAATGCAGAGTTGGTACAAATCTGTCCATATATACACATATAATACACATGGGATTTTGTTGAGACGTTGCTCAGGTACAGCAAAGATCACAGCTGGGTGGCTGTGCCTGTAGCTCAGTTTATGGCATATGTAGGATATTCCCCTTCTATTCCACTGCAATATGAATGGCTGTCCTTAAAAAAAAAAAAAAAAAAGACAAGAATACAGCTGAAATCACATTAAAAAATAAGCAAAAATATTAGCAATGCAACACTCTGGGTCAGCTTCTCAATTCTAGTTCTTCTCCCATTCCAAACCACCGTGCTTTAAGAATTAGCTCTGTGTATCCTCCAAGTGAACATCTGCAGTGGACTACTTACAACAGCCCATAGGCTTCTCTTTTTCATGAGGCTTGCAAAAATTCTTTATAAAATAAATTGCTACTGCATTTTTATATGGGTTCCCCTTGCCTGTCTCTGCTTTTGCACAATGATCCTATGCACTATGAAATCCACAGAGGTAGCAAACAGCAGTTCTTATGTATTAGGATCAGATGAAGCCTACCTGCATCACACACCTGACCCTGAGGCTGGTTATGATCAATGCCTGTGGCTGAAAATGTCCAGTGCTTAGCAAGCAAAGCTTGCAAGGTGCACTTCAGGTAGCACTCACAGTAATATTTTAGATATTTCCAGCTTCTTTGTAGGAGAAGAAACTATTACTATAATCTGAGCAATGGATTCACCTGCAGGTGTAGATGGAGCTTCAGTGAAGTCATACAAGAAAATGACTCAGGTAGGCCAAAATCATGGGGAATCTACAGATGATGTAGAAATTTGGAGTTTCTGAATTTGTCTGAAGTTTTATGAAAAATTTACTTTTGTTTAAGGATAAAATATCCAATTCATTGCTGTAAAATTTGAATGTCTTAAGTAGGAAAAGAAAAAAAAAAGTAATGCAAAAAAACCCCAAAAAATGTTTCCCTGTTTCTCTGTTTCCCTGTTTCAGGTGACCAATTTACTGATCAAATTATTCTTCAATAAGTAGATCTTTCCTGAACAAGACAGTGAAACATCAATCTGACTCTTCAGCAAGGAGTAATTCCAGTATATATCAAAACTCTTGATTTCAGTGGGACACACCACCAGCTTTAAAACAGTGGGCATGTGCTTAGCTAGTAGTAAATCACTATTAAAGAGAAGACAATGATGGAGAGTGAAAAACTCCTTTCCTGCCGGGGCTAACAGCTTTCAGGCAGGTGCAACCACTATTCATCCTCTAATGAAGGCAAGTAAAGTCATTCAGGTGTATTTGATAGCACCCAGCTTTCCAAAGCCTTTCTATACAGTTTGTTATAGATATTGTGTAATTGCATACAGGTAATTTTTAATTTTACTATTTCTTTGAAAAAAAGAATTCTTCCTTGTTAGTGAAACTGCTGGAGCTTTGCTGTTAATTCAGACAATTCAGATTATCTGGGCATTCTCCCCGTCATAAAACTTTTCCCAGAGTCAATAAAGAAAAAAAAAAAAAAAAGAACCAAAACCAAAAAAAAAAAAAACCCCAAAAAAAACCAAAACCAAAAAAAACAACAGGTGAATGGTTCAAGTCAGTTTTCAGCCTGTAAGGCCAGGTTAAATGATTTTTTTCAACAGAAATGAGAAAAAGCCTACAGTAGAAATTGAAGAACTGGGCAAAAATAAAGACAACTTTGGTCTATAAAACAGTCAGAGAGAAGGAAGGAAAACTAATTTAGAGATAAATTCATGAACCAGATTTAGCTGCTGCAAAAATGCTACATATAGTGATTTACAACTCTGTCTATTCTTCAGGCTTTTAACTATCTGTTCACTTTATTGAAATTGTCAAAATTCTCATTTTCATGCAGTATCGGACCATCAAAAGTTGCTGTCACAGCAGGGGCTCCTACGCCATCCTATTTGACTCCTCAAATTTGCAAACATACTACCAGGGAATCACTGAAAATATGTAGATACAAATTAAACTTGTTGAGTTTGACCAATCAACCCTTCAAGACTTTTATTTCTGTGGATTTTGTAGATAGAAGTCAGTGGAGCTGATTACTGATTCCAAAGAACTTGCTTATTCTTTATTCATTGCAGATAGTAATAATAAAAAATGCCACCTTTTATCTTACATCTAAAACTTTTGATTACAATCATTTTTTTTATTCTAAATTTAGTCTTCTCTAAATGTCTACTACAATATGATCCAAAAATAACAGCATAGTTACTATCTGGGGAGAAACTACTTTGGAGCTTATATTCTTATGCAGAAGTTAAAGTCAAAATAAAATTAATCGTGGAGGTTTATCTATAATGTATCACCATTCATTTCAGAAAAAAAAATATCTTTGCCAGCAGCAGAAGGGAAGTACTTTCAAGCAGTTACATTAAACTATAGACTCCAAGGAGAAGATTACAGATCTTCCATATTCAGCAACATGAATCAAAACTCTTAGGAACTAGTCTAACTTTCTTTTATTTTCTTCTTTTTTTCCTTTTTTATTACTGCGAGGCAGTAGGGATTGCTTTTTGTATAGGCTATGATTTAGATGGCTAATTGAAAGTAAGCAGTGGTGAGCTGCTTCCTTGGTAAAATATTACCAAGACAATCTTATCTGAGTTTACAGAGTTATTTTCAATTTGTAAATGTTGTATTCATTTCTACTAGATAAAACACCTTTAAAAATCCTAGACCAGGAATGACTAGATTTCTGTTTCAACTGCTCTGCACTTTTTCACCCCACACAAATGCCAACCAGCCCACAGATATATCTAAACTTCCTCTCCTTATGAATAGTTTTACTATTAAAAATAAGCTCAATCCATTTTATGGTAAATAAATTTAATGATATACTGAATCCTCATAACTTGAATTGATGTCATCCTGCCAGATACCTGCTCTGCAAGAGAATCTCCCTCATTAGAGCCTACACCTCTTCGAATCTCACCTTTGCAAATTTATCTCTTGCCTATAACACAAAGAAAATCCTGGGCTTTGTTTCACCGTTATAGTAGATGTAAATTAGTGTTTTGCCATTGTTTGTTGCTGTAATCATAGAGGCAAGTATATATTCCTAACAGCTATCTTATTTTCAATTTGCAAAGCATACTGTGCTTAATCCCATGAGGCAGCCTGTGGTTCTAGATATGAATTTAGAAAGGTAATTAGACCTGGGGGGGGGTGGCAGGGAGATTGTCACTGAGATAGAAAAAACAGATTCCTGCCAGGTCCAGAGGGGTCTTTGATAGGTCCCAGGCTGGTCACAGTTCTTGTCCTAGTTTATTACTTGTTTCCATTGTGTGAAACAGCTTATTTGTTCATGTAAATGTAAATCATGTTGATACTAGTAGAAGTATCTTTGTTGCTACTTTTTTATTTTAATCCAGAAGGGTCACTGAGTTTGGTTTTAGGGGCTGGCAACAAGCTATGTTTTTCCCAATGATCTTTGCATTTTTTACAATCAAACAGTAAAAGTGACATATTGATAAAAGTTTTAAGGCATCTCTGGTGGGTGGCAGTAATTTTAAATATCATACAATCATCATTAAGTCATTTATGTAAATGAAAAGTACTTGGCAACTCTGTATGGCAAGAAATAGCACCACTTTCTCTGCATCTCTGTCTCCTTTCTGTCTTCTTTTCCCCCTTTGCTAGCTGTAGCATAGTGTACACTGTAGAGATGAGCTCTCCTTTAGGGCTGTGTGAAGAATTTCTGTACAAAATATCAGACACCTATGTGAGTCAGCATGTGAGGAGTAACTAATGATGAGACAAAGTCAAATTAATCTATCATAAAAGAATGCCTAAAGGAATTTCTATAAGCTGAACTCAATGTGGTGTATTGACGAGTTAAGAAAAAATATATAGATTTATGTGGGTTTGGATTGGGTGGCTTCTTACCCCATTCTCAGTCTCACCATTTGAAACCTAGATCCAGATATGAGTTTTGGGGCATTAGCAGAAGTCTGGTTTGTATCCTGCAAATCTCACTTTGAGTTGATGACTGGTTTCAAGACTACAAATCTCCCTTCAGAGGAAAGGAAGAGTACTCACCCAGGCTTTATTTTCAAAAATTGACATTGTTAACTGAAGTCTTTCTGAGCAGGAGAAATGGAGGCAGTTTTAGCTAAACTGTTTTTATTTGCCCACATGTCTAATAATATTTAAGGGCCAGATTCTGCCCTCAAGCTACTTTGGTAGGCACTGTGAGCACTCACTCTTGGGAAGATTCTGTGCCTAAATGTTCTCACTTTTCAACACATTGTTACCCTCCCACATAGCTATTCAGGCAGAAAAGCAAAATGGTGAACCTCCCTCGGGGGTTTTAATGCAAATCTGTTGAGTCACCCTGTTTTTTGGATTGAATTAGGGGTGTAGAATTAGGTTGGAAGGTGATAAAGATGCCAGGAATGTATGAGGAAAATTCTGTTCTCAGGCCAGTAGATAGAGCGCAAACTCTATCCCCATATCTGTGCACAGAGGCTGTTGCTAAACCTCCAGAGGCAACTAGCCAGTAGGAAATATTAGGCTCAGAGACCTAAATAGACCATTGCACATCCAGTTGGCTCAGTGTTGTGTCTGCTGGGCTGTGTCTGTGGCTTCCCTGGTGGGAGTCTGGGAGTGTGCACAGCAAGCCAAGGCTGCTACAAACAACTTTAGTGCATCAGTGTCCTTGCACTTCATTGAAGCCATCAGTAGACACAATAGCATAGGATTTACATATTTCCCTAGCTCCGTATCTTGTTCCTTGCCTACTGCGTCTCTCTGAGCAGAACATTTCCAGGAAAGAGGGTCTTGTGTGTACCCATAGTTCAAGCTCTCATTTCCATGTATAACATCAACTCTGCAAGCTTATTCTGAGCTGGAATTGTCTTGGAGTTTTACACCACTCTCCCTGGCAGAAAAGTAACATCACACTTCTGCTTTCTGACAGACCTTCCTTTAAGATTTCATTGAGGATCACTTATGATAAACACCTCCCAAGAATGCTTATTAAAGAAATTAGAAACTATGGTACATCAGGAAAGACATTTGTTTTAATTGAATAGAATTATTTATATATTGAAAGCCTGTATTGTTCATAATGCCTAGGGCACCAGTCTCCTTTTACTAGATTTTTACCAATGAATGAAACATTCATTTTAAGGGAGATATTTCTTACATTTTCCCAGTAATCAAGAATAGACTACAGTGCTTCATAGCTAATAAACACTGGTGAGAAGAATCCTGCATGAAACTTGAGTAGATTCAAGTTCTAATTTAGTTGAAATCCACGTTGGTGGCTTTGTGAGGGCTATAGCTAGTCCTACTAAAAATTAAAAGAAATTGATATCAGGATAAAAGTTTGGGTTTTTATGTTTGTCCCTAGAGATAAAGTAAAAAATATTTTAAAGAAAAGCAAAATTCTCAGCTGAATATGTGACGTGAGAACTGGTAAAACTGAGTTCTAGTAAGCCCGAGGTCTGAAAATGCAAAAGGGAATGGGTGAAACATGATTAGTTCATTAAGTCACAACTGGAGAGAGGTGATATGTCTAGTAACTGACTCAGAAACCCTAAGGTATTTTACAAATTCACTAAGAGTAAACTGTTAGGGCTCAGCATGCATGTACCCCACTCAGAGGAGTTGCCACATGAGCATGTTAAGCTGTTTGCCTCAAAAAATTATCAGCTGCCCTTGATTTCCCTACATGAAGGAGATTTCAGCATAGACACACCAAAATTGTCTTGTATGCTTCAGACACGACCAGCACCTCAATTCCACAATCAGTCTTCTGTCTCCTTTTCCTTTGACCAAAGTATAAGTATTAAAATGAATTAACCCATAAATCCTGTCTTATTCCCTATAGCTGCAGAATATCATAATAATACTCATCACTAGCAATCCAGCTGCATTCAGGCATTGGAGATGATCAGAAGTCATGCAGATGAGGCTGGGTGCTGTCTACCCCATTCCAAACCAGAAGGCCGGATCCTAAAAATGCAAAGGTAGAAAGCAGGCTACTGAATAGCACTGTAGCATTTTGTTCCCTCCTTACACTGCATTAAGGCTGGCTAAAGAGGCAGCCTCAGAAGTTAGGAAATCCCCAAACAATGTAATCAATCCTTCCATGCCTGTGGTGAGCAATAAAAGTTTATATGAAACCTGCAGCACTTCACAAAGAATGGCTGAAAAATAGCACACATTTATCAGAATGCCTGAAAACACACCCCATTCTGGTAGAGCAAAGCAATCAGTGAAGCCATTCTTCACCTGAAAGATTTCCATTCTGTTTTGCTAACACGCTGTATTCAGTATTGATGTGTCTCTGTGCACAGTGCAGCGCGGCCGGTGCGGTGCTGGGACAGCTCATTCACACGGCAGCGGTGTCGCCGTCGCGCCGCTCCGGCTGCACCGTGCGGCTGCAGCTCCTGGATTAAAGCTGCACCCAGCAGTGCTGACAGACTAAAGGAGCTTGCCAGGGCTTCCACCAGAAGATTTCTTTTTTTTTTAAGGGGCTTTAAATCTGGCTGTTTTATCACAGACCACAGGTCCATAAAGGGATGCTAAACGGATTAAGTGAAGGTGTACCCTCTAATAGCCCTAATCCAATCATTGTGGACGGGACTGGATTGCAAGATGCTGCTACATTTTTTGGGATTTCCCTAAACAGCAGTATCTATTGTGGTGCCTGGGGACAGAGCACTGGGATGGCCCAGCTGTTGGTTTGTCCAGGTGTGCTTCCTTACATTCTTCCATACGGAGTTGAAAATCATATTAGAATCAGATCCATGCCCATATCAACATTCTAAATGGCTTTAAATCTCTGAAACTCTCCATTGGAAACATCCATAAAATTCTCCTAAGGAGTTTCATATCCTTTCTATGAACTTCCTTAGGATATATCCTTGTTTACCAACTCAGTGATAGTCAACATGCAAAAGGTAGCATCTGAGTTTGGGATGCTGGCATATAAATCTCGTATTGTTAGTCTTTCTTACCAGATGTTTTCCACTTCTAGTCAGTAAGTGTCATTAAAAAAAAAAGCCACATTACATGATCTATTTGCTCTTGGGATTCTATTTACTCTAAAAGTTAAAAAAAAAAAAAAAAGTAAACCAATTTTTCAGATAGTTAACTGAGCACATCAAAAACTTTAAAAGCCTCATTCAAGATAAGCTTTAAAAAAAAAAAATCACCACCAAACAGCTCGAGAGTTCTCTTTATAATAAATCCATGGCCACTTTCGAACTTCACAGTTCTCACTGTCCTGTACACAACTCCCACTCAGTACATCACAGCAACACTACAGATGGAGTTGTGATCTTCTTTACTCCAAAAGCACAGTCTTGTAGCTAAAGAAGGATATCTGTTAGCAGCTCAGGGTCTATATCATAGAGCTGAGCAATTCTCAGTACAGTGGTACATCCCGATTCGACAGGCAATCCAATTCTCTGCTTCCTCTGCTGCACAGTTTCTCCATCAAAAAGGTTCTCGACATGCAAAACACTCAGCCTTCACTGTTGTTTTTACATAAAATTGATTTAAGTGAGCAGAGTTGTTTATCATTGAGCTAAAAATCAGCATAGAACTAGATAGCTTTGCAAGCTTTTTGCTTCGCACTCCTCCAATTAAAAATAAAAATGTTAAAATTTCCAAAAGGGCATTTTAAAGCCTACTAATTGATAATGCAGAGAATTGAGACTTTCTACAGTGATGGGAAAGAGAGGAGGGAGAAAGTCACCAAATTAAAAAACACAGCTTTTATGTCTTCTGTAGCTGTGTTTTACTTGTGGTTTTGGCACTGGCCAGAGCAGCAGTAAAAGCGGGAAGTTGCTGATCCCTAAAAAACATGGCCATGCTATCTCCAAGGAATGGCAAAGCAAAGTAGGGATATGTTGATCTATATATCTCCTAGGTAACCACCATCTTGAAGATCATGAAACTCCTCTATTTATAGTAGCTGAGCACCTCACAATCTTAATGTGATTAATGAATATCCTTAGGCTATCTGAGTAAGGAAGAGCATCTATTATCTGTATTTTAGACATGGGGAATGAAGGTCTAGGAACCTGCATCTCAAAAGTACTTAGATGCCTAATTTATTTCAAATACTTTTTTGTAGGATTTAGAATTCAAAATACATTTTAGGATTTATACCCAAGCTTCAGAGAAACAGAGACTTGGGTATATATCTGGCATAGGTACTCCAAGCAGTAAGTTTGTATTATATGGTTTCACATCTACACTAATACATTTTACTTTTTGCTTGTTGAAGTCTTTCTCTGGGACCTGTGTTGAACCATTTAGGCAAAAAGAAAAAAAAAAAAAAAAAAAAAAAAAGCAACAACAACAAAAGCCAAAACCAAAAAACCAACACCCTGAAGAAATACCTGAGGTCATACTGGACAGCTGTGACAAAATAGGCACTGAAAACAAATGGACCATTTTCTCAAAACTGTCCTTTTTTTCTGATACCAGAATAAATATTTGGATTTTGTGCAAAGCCTTTTGGGATTGCAATTAGAATTCTCACAAGACCCCAAAATTAGTAGTAGGTAATTTTCAGTATTGCAATCAATCCCTGAGCACACTGTGAATGGTAACTTGGGCTGTAATTGTACATCACAAGTTAATATTTGTGCCAAGGAGAAAGCAGACAGTCCAGAAGGGGAAGGGGAAGGAGCAGTCCATGGATTCACAGCTGCCATTCATTCAGTGCAGCCCTGTGATGGTGTTTGCAACCATCTTTAGCCTCCTATGCCACAACCACTAGGAGGTGTGCTTAATGCATAGGCACACAGAGGTGGAAACCTCCATACCTGGTGAAGAAGGGATCATGTTCAGTACGGGTGGGGGGGCACTCACGTAAAGACAAAGCATGACACTGGTGAATCACTGGAGCAGCTCGTAGTAGGCTGCTGTCGTTTATTTGTAGATTTGAGCAGATCTGTGGCTATTTTCATGTAAACTGGTTGTCAAAAATAGTGTCTGTCTACCCCAGTGTGGAGAGGAGCGTTGAGGCAATTCATCATTCTCCCTCCTTACTTCATAGACACTCAGAGATGATCAGACAAACATGGGGATTAAACTGCATGTATACAGATACTTTCTGTAAAAGGAATATGGGAAGAGCAGCGTTCCCTGGAGAATATAATTGCAGCCTGACTATTTATGCCTGATAGGCATGTTGCTCCTTAATTGTAACTACACAAGGAATAACAACATTAAAAAAAAAAAATAGGACAGGCAGATGTTGAAGAATTTTCTGAGAACTGCCATAAAAATTCCAGCTACCACAACAACTCAGACTATGTAGACATACTGCCATACCTATACATCAGTATATAACTGGAAGCATTTCTTCGTCACCTTTTTAACACATATGCCTAAATACATAAGCACAAACACATAACCCTGCTTATTTGGGGGATGGGAAGAGAGATGGGACTTTCAGTTACCCCTAACATTTCAGAAATCTGAAAGGTAGAGCATGTATCTTATTCTAAGGAGTGATAACTTCTTGATTAATTGACTCTTCTCCTATGTTGTTGTTTTCTATCTGCTTGACTAATACGCCTTATGAGAAAAAACAGCTGCCAAGAAGCATAGGCAATGAACGTCCCCATCTTCTAATTGTGATAACTGTGCATGGAAATCTACTTCAGGTTGGATTTTTTTGATGTTTCTATGCCTGTCTTTTTTTTTTTAATTTTCCTTCTCCCTTTGCTGTGTGCACTGGGAAAGAGTGTCTAAGGAATATGTTGGTTTGCATTTCTTTTTCAGTGTATGCTGACTGTACAAAGAGTTAAACATGAAATAAAGAATGAAAATAAGCATGAAAGACAACATCCGTTCTCATTTCAATTTCCTGGAAGGAAAGTGCGGTTGGGCAGATGGTGCTTTTTTGTTTTACTAACTGAAAGATCAGATGTAAATAATATACACAATATAGACTATAAAGATCATTGAAGGTGAGGTTTCTGTGCACAGAGAATTGCCATACTGTGGAGAGTTTCTCACCTGTTAGTGATAAGTCAAGGATTTTTTTGTTTTAGCTTCTTAATTTTTTTTTTGATATTTCAGTTTGCTTACTGCACCCTCTATCTCCCTAGTCATATTTATTTCAAGCACTATATTCTAAAAGGTTGAGTTGTATATATTTTAATTCAGGCCCCTTCCATGAAGAGCCACAATATTTGGTCTCCAGTTGAACGGACAGAGGAGAGTGGCTGATAATTTGGCATCACGTGAGTCTTGATATTTCTGTGTTGCTGTCTTTCTCCACACCCTGGCTTTAATGTGTGCTATAAGAATTTGTTTTCGTTGTTGTTATCCAGTAGGATTTTTACACCTTTGGAGAGCTTTATTTTGATTTCCAATATGGATCATTAAACATTTTTAAAGCAGAGCAGAGTTTGTGTTCTCTCATAATCAGAAAAAAAAACATTTATCAAGGGAAAAAACTCAACCTTTTCTAAAATGTGTATGACTAAACATGGCTCAACAAAGTCATAATTCTGTCTTCCTGACTGAAAGAGCAGAAAAATATACTGTGCTATAACTGGAAAGAATACTGTGGTTTCAGTCTCAGCCAGATCAAAATGAGTGCTCTTCGTTACCCCTCATGTCCTTTATTAAATTTGTGGGACTCAGACAGAAGATATTTTCATGTTTACACTGCAAAAATGTCTCTGATCAGTGCTGACCAGCTAAAAACACTTCTGTGAACATCTTGGTAGATTATTACCTCTCTGAACTTCCCTGGTTCAGGGTAACCAGCATGGATGAACAGAGAGCTTTGGCTGGAGCTCAGGAAAACAGCAGAGTTTATGACCTTTGGAAGAAAGAGCAAGCCACTTAGAAAGACTAAAGGGATGTCATGAGGTTGTGTAGGGGGAAAATTAGAAGAGCCAAACCCCAACTAAAATTTAATTTGGCTTCTGCCATACAAGACAATAAAAAATATTTTAATAAATGCATCAGCACCAAAAGTAGTGTTAAGGAAAATCTCCATCCTTTATTGGAAATATAGTGACAAAGGATAAGGAAAAGGCTCAGGTAATTCATGCCTTCTTTCCCTCAAACTTTAAGAGTAAGACAAGTTATCCACAGGCACTCAGCTCCTTATGATTGGAAGACAAGGATGGAGAGAAAAATGGAGCTCCCATAATCCAAGGAGAACAGGTCAGCAACCTGCTACACCACCTAGACATACACAAGTCAATGGAGCTGGATGGGATCCACCCAAGGGTATTGAGGGAGCTGGCAGAAGTGCTCACAGAGCCATTTTCCATCATTTATCACCAATCCTGGCTTACCAGAAAGGTCCCAGTTGGCTGCAAGCTGGCAAATATAACACCCATCTGCAAAAGTCAGAAAGAAGATCTGCTGAACTACATGCCTGTCAGCCTGAGCTTGGTGCCAGGGAAGGTGATGGGGCAGATCATCTTCAGTGCCATCACACAGCCCATACAGGACAGCCAGGTGACCAGGCCCAGTCAGCATGGGCTTGGGAAAGACAGCTCCTCTCTTTCGATGACAAGGTGACCTATTTAGTGGATGGTGGAAAGGCTGTGGATGTTGTCTACCTGGACAGTGTGTCCAGGTGGCCAATAAGGTCAAAAGCATCTTGTCTTATATCAGAAATAGTCTGTCCAGCACAGCCAGGACAGAGCTCATACTCAGCAATGGTGGGGTTTCAGCTCAAATCCTGTGTTCAGTTTTGGGCCCCTCACTACAAGCAAAGCATTCAGGTGCTGGAGCACATCCAGAGAAGGCAATCTAAAAGTTTGGAGAAGGACTTGTGAGGAGTGGTTGAGGGAGCTGGGGTTGTTCACCTTGGAGAAAAGAAGGTTCAGGGGGGACCTTATTGCTCTCTACAACTGCTGGAAATGAGGTTGTAGCCAGGTGAGTGTCAATCTCTTCTCCCAGGTAGTGAGGTATAAGACAAGATGAAATGACCTCAAATTATGCCAGGGGAGTTTTAGATAGAACATTAGGAAAATTTTTTCACTGAAAGGCTGGTCTAGCCTTGGAACTGGCTGCCTAGGAACTGGCTGCCTAAAACAGTAGTGAAGTCACCAATCCTGAAGATATTTAAAAGACAGGTAGCTGTGGTGCTTAGGGACCGTGGATTAGTGATGGACTTGGCAGTGATCTGTTAATGGTTGTATTTGATGTTCATAAAGGTCTTTTCCTTAATGATTCTATGACACTGCAAACATAACTGCTGTGAGTTTTTTTATTTAACACTAATTTTTCTTACTAACCTTAAAATTGGTACAGTAGAAGGAGGAGAAAAAGATGTTTTCTCAATGAAAGAATATCACTGTAATCATCAGGAGAAATGACTCATATAAAATTATATATTTGCATATCAAATCAGAATTACCAGATCTGGGGAAATCAGAAGGCATAACCACTGCTAAGACTTCTGTATAAACCAAGAGACTGAGCTAAACCAGAGAACTAGATAAAACTAAAACTTTCTTTTTTATGTTAATTAAAAATTAAATGTACAGTATTCTTTTTGTAAAACTAGTAATGCTAAATATAAACCATAAAACTGCTTGTCCTTTTGATTTTTTTTTATTTGTCTAGTTGAAAAATTTCTACTTATTACCTTGAGAAACCTGATGATAGTTGTGAGTTTCACTGTGAGTATTTTATTTTTTTACATTTATAACTACTAGACTCAAGTGCTTTCAGAAGCATTTTAGATCTCTGTAAAGAAAAAATGTTTTTAGCATGAATTGAACAAATAGAGCTTGAAATTTTGATGAATATAAACTCTAAAATCACTGTGAACAAAGAAACTTATATTTTTTAGCCACTCATACATTTTAGAGGCTTTACACATTTTTAGGGTGCTTTATTTCATCGGTGCAAGGAGTATGAAAAGAAAAACAAAAGTATGTCTGTGATGTTACTTCTGTGATATCAAGAAAGTGAAATAAATAAAAAAGAAAACTGAAAATACTTCACTTAGTCTTAAGCTATACTGAAAACATGAATGAATTAATGCTTGGAGAAAATATGCTGCTGGAACTAAGATTTTATGGGTAAGAATTTTAAATGTTTAGTTGTAAGTGAGTAATAAAATTAAAAAAAAAAAATAAAAAGGAAAGATTTCAGCTTGCAGAACCTCCTGCCTTGTAGCTTTCTTGAAGTTTGAAAATCCCAGAGTGAGTTTTATCTCCTCACAGATAGCTCAGTAATAAATAAATAAAGGGGGAAAAAATCAAATAACTGAAAGCTCCAAAGAGAGCTTTTACCAGCTGAAAAAGAAATGTCAAAGCTCAGGCACTTCAGCCCAAATGCTATCCTGCACCGACCAAGAGGTTTTGGTGTACTAAAGACGGGGCAGGCTTGCTGAGGGCCATGTGCTACTCACAGGTACTGCCAGAAGGAAGTGGGGCTGAGGTGTAAGTGCTGCAGACAAACACTCATAAACAGGCAGGGTTTCACTCAGTTATTCACTGTTTCCCACAGTTAAAAGCTGATGGGCTTGAAACAGTTTGGGGGTGATAAGACGAGCTGTAGTTAAAAAGGAAGGAAAGGCTCGAAACACCTGGGGCCAAACCTCTATCTGCCCGTTGATCTCAACAGGAATAAAACAATATCTGCAAGCCCAAGATTTGGCTCTCAGCTTCTCATATGCATTCTGAAACCCACAGAAACTGACCATGAGATAATTTTCCCTTTCCTTAGAGACATGCCCACAAAACCTTCACAAATATCACTGTCCTTATGAACAAAGATTTCTGTGCTTACAAGATAGAACTTTGTGGATAACTAAAGGATTAGCACACACTTGCACAGACACTTATGGATGCACTAAACAGAGGAAGGCAGGCACAATTTGCAAATAAAAGAGAACAGTCCCAGGTTAAATTATGAACAGTTACCAGACAAAATGGAGGTAATGTACAGGCCCTGACAAGTAGCTGAGACTAAAACCTGCTGAACTAGTAAGACACTGAATGTCCTGTGGCATCAGAAAGTAAAAAATCTCATATCTGATTTCTCCTTAGCTTGAAAGAAACAGTTCATCATGCAAACCCAAATTTTGCTCAGTGAGAGAGCCTGGATTGCCACTCTTCATTACTGTAGGAGTTGATGTAGAAGTCAACACAGTAATGCCTTTCATCTCTTGTATTATAGGAATTCAAATTCAATTTTTATTTGAAATAAAAATAACAAGGCACAGCTACACAATGCCTTACAGTGTGGTTCTTGGTTGCCTTCAACCCTTAACAACAGTCTTGAGAAGAGATACAGAACATAAAATTAAACCCCTACTTTTTTCCCCCAGTGGTCTGATTCATCTTACAAACAGTAACAATTCACCATGTAAAAGTCACAACAATAGTAAGTAGAGTCTACTGAACATTTTGCTCTTCCTAAAGGTTTTTTTCTTTCCTTTGGAGCACTGGTATACTTAGCTGTTCCAGAAAATCTGGCATCTACAAGTTTTGACCAAATGACACCTTTGCCAACAACATGCTAATATGCTGACAGCCCTTCTTAACTCACCTACCATGGACTATGTCACTTTTTCTTCTGCTCTCCTCAGGAGTGCAGTGTTGGACCATGGGGAACTTCAGCCCTACTGTCTTTAACCATGAGCCTGATAGTCACAGCAGTCTGACTGTTGCTTGCTGATTTCTCAGTCATCAAGCTTTGGCTTGTGTGTCTGCAGAGTGCTCTCCAAGGTTTTCAGTTTGGGGGTTTGAATGTATACCATGTGTAAGTTGTTAAGTGCAATACCAGCCAAGAAACCCTAACTTTCTAAACACAGACTTTTAAATGCTGTGGTCATCATTCTTCTGCTTCGGCATATAAGCCTGACTCAGCAACTAGTGGTTAGTCTTACGGTCAACAGACTGTTTCATAGGAAGTCCTTTAAGGGGACAGGTGGCCCAGTGAATGGGCTGTTCAGTTTGGTGTAAAAGCAACAAAAATCCCATCAGTTTCAGCAGTGATCAGAGCAGCAGAGGAAAGAGAACAACACACGAAGTGTAGGGATGGAGACATCACAAGTAATCTGATTGGTTTATACTAAGAAAGGATTTGACAGACCTGCTGGGTTTCTACTTAATGCCAATCAAGTCTGAAAGGGACCACTTGAGCTCAGGTATTTATCTCAAACTGATTTGAATTATCCCCTCTTCTTGATTTTGAGAGTCCAGAAGAGAATACCATGAAGAGAGTGTGTTGACATTTCCTACATAAAACAAAGTTAAATCCATTCAAGGCAAGGAAATACACTGTAGGTGATACAAGAATCAGGCCTTTTGAAGTGACAACAGAAATAGAGCTTCATCTGGGCTATGTGTTCTCTGAAAATCTTTTGGGAAGTGAAAACCTAATGAATTCTTCCACATCACCCCCTTTACAGCAATTAGGATCAACAAAATGCATACAGGGCATATCATACATATTATTACATCTTTTTCTGCCTACTCAGTATAAGCTTTATGTTTCTTTTGCAGACATGTTAGCTAAAGAGCAGCATTTAAGGTCAAGTCTGGATTGTCCTTTTTATTAAGCTAATGCTGCACATATGAAAACTTATTCAAGCAAAATTGTCTCAAATTATTACCAGCACTTAAATGATCATTGCAGAAATCACAGGAAAGAATGATAGTGCTTACCAAAACCCCAAGAAAGTACTTCAGATTGTTTTTCCTTCATTGCCAAGCAGCGAGGGTCAAGTGAACTGTATTATTTGCAAATATCCACCTTCTCAGAATGTCACAAGCAGCTGTAACATATCCACTAGCAGCAATTTCCACTTGGCTCTATCTAGAGAGGAGAAAATTACCAGGAGCTGCATTGTTTATAATTCCTTCAACCCTGAGGGTAATTCAGTTCACCAATTACTTAATTAAAGTTAGGTAATTTGACACATCTGTTTGATACCCAACCACAAACTCTTAAGCAAACCAAGGAGCTGGGTAGTTTACTTCCCCAATCTTCCACAGAATTTTATTATTGCAACCATGACAGGAAAGGAAAAATGAGAAATTGTACAGACTTGTGAATCAGTAGGACTTGGGGGTTTTTGGTCACTGTTGACACATTAAGAGGTCCCAATAGATCTGAGAAAGTTGGAAGGCTGTTTTCCTCCTGGGATGAGGGCTCTCATTTAAACACAGCAAAGATTATAAGAACTGAACAGCAAGAAGCATCCAAGTGCAGTGTTTGACAGGAAAAGAAACCTGCTTTCTGTAGCGAGACGATTTCACACCTTTTGTCTTTGCATACAGTTACAATGCTACCCAGAAAAGGATGTACACATGCAGAGAGAACCTACATTATCTGCAGTATGTGTTTTTTGATCTCTAGGGCCAGTCATTTAAATTACATTGTAGAATCCTGAGATGGGTTATATCTAGACTTGGAAATTTTTAAAGTCAGGCATACCTGTTAAACATTTTATAGGTGATGAGTGTGTGCACACTCCATTTCTGTATCTCTTTGTGAGTAATGAATTGGCTGCCAGGTACTGTGACTGAGCTGCATGACTCACTCCATGGATTCGTTTTACAATCTGGTGAAACCAGAGGCTGGTAACACCTATCCTTTGTAAGAACTTTTTACATGTTGTAATTCTACAAATGAACACTTTCTTTTTTCTTTTTTTTTTTTTTTTAACACAAAAGATTACACTGATGAATTTTTAAAAAGTACAAGCTGACTCAAAATCCATTCCTGTTCTACTGAGCTGTGTACCAAACTGTTCAGCCTAACATGTGTGAAGTGAGCCTAGTTCTCATTTCTATCAAGGTATATCAAGATTTATTTCAAAGCATTCATTATCCTTAAACATTATGAAACAAGTGAACAAGAAATGTAGAGGTACTATCTTTTCATAGTGAGAAGTCTTGATTTTTAATTGTGTAATCTCATTCTTGTTGGCATAGCTTCCTATTTGGAAAGTTTAGTGCCAAATAAGTAGCAAGTGCTTTATTTTTTAAATCTGAAAATGATTACCCTTTCAGCGATATTCTGCATTTCATTTTTACTATAAAAGTTGTTCGTTGTCCAATTTCAAGCTGAAAAACTATAAAAGTCCATTTTGACTTCGCTGCAGCAGAACTAAAAGATTTTTTTGAACTAAGATTAAATTGATATACCTTGAGCTTCTGTCATTGTAATATGACATTAGGAGCATAGTCAAATACTGGTTTTGACTATAAGTGTCCTACTAAAGTAGTAGTCTACTGCAGAGTGCTTTTTGATGTATCAAAAGAAATGGTACTATCTTTCAAACAGCATTCATATTCTCCTGTCATCAAGGCAAAGTAATAGCAGGACTAAAGCATGATCTTTTTTTACAGTTTCTAGAAGTCAGTGCTATAAGGGATTGCCTAGCCCTGCATTGGGTATTCATGTTTAAATGAACCACAGATAGGCTTTCCAATCTACAAACGCCATTAATCAGATTTTATCCTTTTCTCTGTATTTTATTTTTTGGATTCTTTACCCTCTTCCCTGCTGCTATTGCTATGGCTTCCGTAATGACAGACCAAGTAATTTATTTTTCTCTTTCTATCTTTCTTTTCCTAAAGTTGTGATACTCTTACTGGTATAATTCACAAATATTTCTGTGAAATGCTGATGGCCATGACTCCATCATTCAGTGGGTAAATAACATTTTACTTTATTATCTCTCAAATATATCATCTCTCATATAGAATGACCTAACTTAAAAGACTGATGTTTGTTTTTCAAAATATCTCTGCTAGTGGAAAAAATGTCTTTGAGCAACTCTTAATATTTAAAGTTCTGTTATGGTTAGGCATATGGCTCATGAAAAACACAAAAAATGAGGAACAGCATTAGTACAGAAGGAATAGAGCTGGACAGTACAGTGAATTGTCAAAGGCCAGTGAGATGTCTAAGACTACATAGGAGAGGTTTTATTTCTTTTTTTTTTCCTGTGATACTTTTTCCCATTTTTCTTCTGAAAACAGCCAGTTTTCATCCTAGGAATAGTGGAATGAATCCTGACTTTTCGAGTTTTCTCTTTATTCCTATCTAGGACAAAATGTAGAACTCCACATTCACAGAGCAACAGGAGAGAACTTCTAAAAGTATTTATTTCCAGTAAGTGGAACAATACATTTGTTTTGATATTGTTAAATTGCTTCAGTAGAGTAAAAAAATTCTCACAGATCAGTTTGAAATATTGAATATATATCTGATCTAAAATGTTAATACAGAATAAAATACAAATGTTAAAAGGATAAATTTGGAAGAAAAAATCAGAAATGAATTATTTTATTTTGATATTAGTCACTGAAATGTTTCCCTTAAGAAATCATTAAAGTCAACATGTTCGTATGAAATATTTAAAAGAACACCCTTCTGAAAGCAATTTTTTATCAAGTCTATGCAGAAAACAATGTTGTTTCCATTATTTTATATCATGAATTCATGAAAGACATTGTTAATGATAGATTTGTTACTAATGGGAAGAGCCAGTTTGACTCTTTTGAGAACAGTAAGTCCTCCCCACAAAGCAAACAGGTAATAGGACTGTGTAGCCATCATCAAAAGTTCTCTGCTATGTATGGGATGTTTTAAAACTGGACCAACAAATAGTTCAGAGTTCAGTTGCTATAATTAAGGGCAAATCTATGTAATCTCAATGTCTTCTCCTAAATACAGTCTGCAGGGATTATAAAGGGGCTCGAGTTAAAGTGTGTATATACTGTAGATGTTACAGGGACAACATTAAATGAAATAAAAACAAAACAAAACAAAACACCTAAGTGGGGAAAAAATTTCTCCCTAGCACAGGTGGAAGGCAAAGTTTTTTATGTTGAACTGTTCTCCCACTGAAAGTCACCAAATGGAGTTACCAAAGGGACAGATTTCATCTGCAGAAACTGTTAAAACTGACTGCAATTTTACCGAGTTGGGCAGTAAGGTGAGCTCAGGGATTGAGTTCATTTCTAATACAACAATGCCCTGTCATTTGAGGAGGTCAGCCAGTGCAATACAGAACAAGGTCTTAGAACACTTCATGCAGGTTTGCTTTCACTTGTTCCTTTTGGTGTCAGAGAATAGTTGGTATCCATTAGTGCTGAGTCAGTTTACAGTGCATTATGAAACACTTTCTCAGCTACCCAGATTCTTCCACCCACTTTTAGATCCACAGACTGAGTTTTCCAAAATTCTTCCTTGTTGTCACACTGAATCGTGAGCATCAGAAGCACAGGACTGAGCAACTCATAATGTGCACATAATAACAGTGGTTCTAGATTCTGTATTCAGTGTAATAATAGTGTTGATTGCTGATACTGGCTCAGTTGACAGTGTATGTTGCCAAAATTTGTTGTCACACCAGAAACAGGAAGAGAAAAATTGGGAAGAGGTGTGAAGAAGGAACCTTCTGTCCAAATTCAAATCACATAATGCTATTATCAGTGGGGAATAACAGTGAGAGACTAAATGGATCTGCTTTGGGTGGCTGTTAAGGCAGAAATGACCAGAGAGGGATGTTGAGCTGTACTTCTCTCAATGGTGCTGCTTCTGCAGCTCACATTCCCCAAGTTATGGCCCATGATAGTAAAGACATGAGGGCCTGGTCCCACTCTCCTGATTCACATTGTTCACACATGCAGCCCTATTTTGCCTGCATAAATAGAGAGGAATTTCCAATTCCATGGAGATACTACAAGTTTAGTCATGAAGATAATTAAGTCCTTTGGGCTTGAAATACCCAAATATTTCATACTTGAAAGAAATTCAGATATGGCTCTGAATGTCTGGACTACTGCCATCTAAACAATTTGGATTCATTTGAGGTTTAAGATTCGCTCCAAATTCCTCTTCACATCAATTAATCATTCAGATATTTACTCTTCTTATCACCAGTGTTATAGAATGGCTAGAAATTCTGTGTAAGATACTGCAGAGCCTAGTTGTGCTGACACACAAAAGCCAGCATCAGTCTCTTTAAAATGTCAAATCTAATTAGGAAAGATTGAAAAAAAAAAAGTGGAAAGAAGTTTTATTATTGTCATCCTTTTACAAAGGATAATAGAAATAGAAAGTTGTCCAAAACACCTCACACAATATCAGTGGTAGAGCTGAGGAAGGGCTCTATGATTGTCGTCTGTCTCCCAGTGCAGCAGGAGACTTAGTCATGAGATTGCCTTACCCCAAATATTTTGCAGCAAAAATTATTTCTTACTGTTATTGCTCACTGCAGTTAAATTAAAAGTTATTTAGCCTTTCCATAACTTTTAGAATTCAAATATCAAACTCAAATAAATATAGTCCCTGTAAATAGTGGACATTAATGGAATGCTAGCTCAGGTCCTAGGGAATTTAGAGAAATGTAAGTACCTTCTGGTACTGCTGTGGTGGTCAGATAAAAGAAACCTTGATACAGAAATAGGGACACTTACTTGAACTTAGGCTTAAATGTCTAGAGATCTTTAAAATTAAATAGAAAGGCAGATAAAGAGTTACATTTATCTCCAGGATCAGAGAGCTTCTGGGAGGTATCTGTCTGACCCATAGTTTTATCTAAGTTTATAATTTCATGTATATTTCTAAGTAAAATAAGTGGGACTCATTCTTAGGGCTTTTTATTGAATTTATGAGTTTATTTTTAACAACTAAATATCAGTCATTTACATTTACCAAAAAATTATCTGATAGTGACACTGTCTTGATTAAATCTTACTTTCTGTTTTGTTGTTTTGTCACTAAGAATTCTGAAAATCAGATGAACACTCTGAAAGTAGAACAGCTGCAATTGCAAATATTTTTAAAAGCTTCACTTTCTTTCCTGAGGTCTGACTTTTGTGTCTGTAAGTGTGTGTATGTCAGTAAAGGGGATGGCAGAGAGTTCAACATGACCTGCGGTAAATATTATCAAACGAATTTTAATTAACAGCTCTGGTGAGATAACAAGAGAGATTGAACCTCACCTCCCAAAACTGTACTAGTTTGCTTTTGTTTCTGCTGTTGTAAAAACCCTTGTTTTGCTGACACTTCGGAAATGATTGCGACAAGTAAAAAGATACTGTCTTTGCAAGGTCAATTTTAGACTAAATTTAATCAGTTTTTAAAAGCTGAGGTGACACAGTAAAGGAAAAAAACAAAATCCAGATGAAGATTCTGCAGTGAATTTGACTTATTTTAAAACTTTTATTAGTGCAGTACCTGAAACAGAGCACAAAGGTCTTCAACTTTTCTCAAGACATTGTAGAAGTGAGGACAAAACTTAAGAAGACATAAAATGCAGCAAAACAGAACATAATTGTCATGGGGCGGGGGTGAGTGGTGTAGGATGGGAGGTGGGTAAGGAATAAAAAATTTAATTATCTTTGCCAGAAATTCAGTAAACAGCTCTGATAGAAGTTAGCTGTCTTGTGGCAAGCACATTCCTGATGCTGGGTACAGAATATTCCCATCCTGAATTGGAAGGTCCTTATTAAAAAAGGAGAAAAAATGGGAGATGCAAATTATGGTTTATATGCACATAAGTACTTAAAATAAAAGCTTTTCTAGCTTGATACATCAGAGTGCTGCTTTTATGTTGATTTGTATTGCCTGTGATTGGAAATAATTGTACTAGTTTCTATACTAGCATGGTAATGTTAGATTAATTTTAATTTATCATTGACAGTGAATGTGTGTATTGGTGTGTATGCACCTGTTAAAATACTGTATTTGTGTTACTTCATCAAAAGGACCAAATATTTTTGGAAGAATATAATAAGCCCCTTCTGCAGCATGCTTTCAAAACCTGAGGTGAAACTTGATTCAAATTTTACTGTGAACTTAAGGCTAAGTCTGAGCTAACTGAAGGCTGGATACTTGTCAAACCTGTCTTCATCACATGGCAAACATAGATACTTGAAGTGTAGCTTTCTCATATAAACACTTTTCAGCCCTCTAAAAAATGCCTAAAGTAGTTACAATGGAAAATGGATAAATCATTTGCCAGCTCTCTTTTTCTTTTTTCCTTTCCCATAGTCTAAATTTTAGTCCCAAACTAATACAAGTCCATATTTTACTCTTGATCAATGTAAAACTAGAATGACTGAAAGGTATAATTTGGATCACTTGTATTTAAGACTGCCAAATGAATACCTTTCAATTTTTTTTTTTACATAGAAGAATCTTCTGAAGTGCTGTGTGATTCAATTTTCTCTCTCAAAAAAAAAAAAAAAAAAAAAAAAGTCGAACTCAAAATTATCAACACCATAGAAAAGAGCATGTCTGTGTTATATATAGTTATTTACATTACTTGCTTATTCTCCTAGTTCAGACAGTAACACCTTGGTTTTGGCTGATGTTTTCATAACAATTTCCTGCTTCTTTAGTTTTTCTTTCAGTAATATTTACCTAATTCACTATAAAATGAAAATATAAGACAAAACCTCAAAGACCTCAGAAAATACTGTCCAGTAGATTAGCAACTGAAGGGATTCTCTCTCCTTAAAAGATTAAATAAGCCCAGCTAATTCCTGTGACTGTAAACTAAATCCTGCTGGTTTTGAACTAATAATTTGCAAAATTGGAGGGGGAAAAAAAAGTAACATGGGGGAAAAAAAAAGGCTTCTGGTAGGTGAGCCACAGCAGGGCAATTAAGATGATATGGCAGAGGTAGACATCTGCTCCTAGATAGATACAGTTCCACTGATGCTATCTATAGCTGCAATCCTTCTGAGAGATAAACAACACGCGAGAGCAACGCACAGAAGGAAATGCTACACTGAGAAAGTGGTGATCGTGTGGCCCCTGTGGTCTGAGAGAGAGAGAGAGAGGCAGCAAGAGAAAAGGGAAGGGGTGTCATGGGAGGCCTGTACCAGGCACATGCAGGTGACAGCGGTCATGGGACAGGCCTGCATCAAAATGCACAGATGAGAGATGTGTGAGAACTGACACTGGAAGGGGGCAGAATTGCAGCAGAGATGAAAGCACAACAAGACCAAGGAAGAAAGAGATGGAAAACCCCTTTCTAAAATCTAGACATAATCTATACTGAAATTTAAAAACAATAAAAGAAAGAAATAATTAGTAGGTTATTTATTCTCTCTGATTTCAAAGCTTGAAGGGTTTTTCAGAATTTCAAGCTGTCATTCAGGTTGCTTACCAAGTTAACCTGAACTATGCTCCCAAAGTAGATGATTACTGCTGCTGTTTCATATTACTCTCACAGTGATGCTCAGACACAGCAGAGGTAGTATTCCCTCTTTCCTTTGCTGAAAGGTACAGAGAAAGCCTGAAGGAGGATGTGATATCTACTGCAAACAAACTCTCAAGCCACAGACAGACATTGTTTAATTTAGGACAGACTTGAAGCAACAGTACACTACACAGCAAGCTCCATGACCTCATTGGAAACAAGTTTTCTAAAGGCATCTGGCCTTCACTGGTCATGCCACTGATTCTTCATGTCACTTGTCACTGGATTCCTTGTGAGGAGAATTTGGTGGTTCTTCTTTGATGCCGGGGGTTCAGAGTCCCACCAAACCTGAAGGAGCATCCTTTCTTTCTTTAGCTTTCCTAATGGCAAAAAGGCTTAGCATTCTTAAGACATTCTCAAGACTTAAGAAATTCTTAAGACTTAAGAAATTCTCCCAATTTCAGAAGCTCTCAGGAAAACTCACAAGAATGTGCAGCCAAGCAGTTTTCAGAGAATCACTGTTCAGAAGAAAATGCAGAAATATCCTGCTGAGGGCAGGTCCTCTGACTCCTGTGCTGTGCTATCTTCAACTTCTGGGCTAGACCTGGGGCTTAGTTTGCACCAGCAGAAGCTGAAGAAATGAAACACCAAAGTGTCATTCTGTCTCGTGTTGGAATCTCAAACCCATAATTACAAGTTTTCATAATGTCTGTTATTATAATTCTTCAGCCTGGTTACCCTGTGGTCTCATTCTCTAAAAAAACTATTTCTTTTCTCTGTCTGTGAAGAGAAAAATATCAAACAGAAGAGCTTAATGTAAAATCAAAAGGTGGAGTGAATCACAAGCTCTCATGCAATATTGCGCTTTGGAGAGTTTTTAAATTGCTGCTTCTGAAAGCTTTTTACCAGGAAAACCTGACTCTAAAATGTACTGTTTATCTTAAGATGGTAGGACTGGACTTAATGCCTTTAATGAGCAATTCTCCTAAGGCCAGATTTTGCTATCCTGACTCAGTTCATACCCCAGAGAGGATGATGTATTTAGATACTTCTTCTGTCCACTAGATGCTCATAAACAGACTCATCTCCAATGTAATCATTAGGGGAAAATGTGCACGGCTTCCTGTTTGCTTAACTGCACTTTTGTCTTCCTTATTCTTCACACAGTGAGCATGAACATTCAAGTGATGCAGCTGCTGGTTGTTGATTACTTATTTGGGGGTTTTTAGATTCTTACTTTTCATTCAAGATCTTTTAAATTTCACATTCACACATGCAAGCATCAACATTTCTTTCTGAGATATGTATTCTGGAAAACCTCAATCCTATGGATATTTTCAGGAAGTGAAAAAAAAATTAAGTGTACAATTCTAGTCTACATGACTCAAGAAACTTAATTTTTAAATATAAGCATGAGACTGGATCACTAATTTATTAAAATTTCCCCTTGCTCTGCATAAAGTTATCAAAAGAGGAATGGGAACAGTATCAGCAAAGACTAAACTTTTCTATTAAGGTGTGTGTAATACAAAATTTCTGCTATTATTTATTCTGCATTTCCAGTAACAATTTCAATTATTTGAGGCAGCCAAAAAAAGATCTTATCATTTGAGTTCCTCAGACAAAGCTATCATTTTGGGGAAAGGGGTTTTCCTCTTTTGGAATATCTAAAACAAATGCTTATCCACAGAGAATGTCAGTTCCTTAGTGCTCTGCACAGTCTTCTAATGTCCAGAAATTATTCCATCAGAGTGGAATAATTTCTGGACATTAGAGGTGCTAATGTAGCTTTGTTATTTCCTTTTATTGACTCCTGCTGAATGCATTTGGTGTCCTTAACCCTGCAATATATTCTTTATTTGTAACTATTTTGATTTTATTATTCTATTTCTGCTTTTCTACCTTTTTTTTTGTATTTTGAAAAAAAATGTTTTCGTATAGAAAAAGAAGTACCCTTTCTTTCTCTCCATTTCCTTTTCTTAATGCAGAAATATATCTGATTTTTAAAAATCACATGAATAACTTAAGATTACTTTAAATGTATTTTTTCTATATTGTATTATTTGATTCTAACCCACTGAGCAACTTTCACAGAGCAGATTGTCGTTATGGCTGTATTTTGCCTTTCACTGCAGTCTATCACTTGAAAGTGTGTCCCTCCCCCATCCCCGCTATGCATTGCAAGCTTTTTTTATCTTTTCTACCTTGCTAGAGGCATTATTAGGGCAGCTCACCTTTGACCAAATGGGCAGATGAACATTCATCCTCTGGAGCCAGTACTTGTGCTGTTTGGTAGATCAGCTCTCAAATGGTACTGAACTGTGACCTCTTCTTCTGTTCAAAGACTAAATACATAAACTTGAGTTTCCATTGGTGCCAAGCCTGGGAACCTGAGCTGCTCCCTAATCCCAGGTCTCACAGCCAGCAGCACAATGGGCAGCTCACCATGCCAGCCGGCCAGCCTGAAAGAATGTCTTTATTCTCTCTTCCTCAACAAATTGCTTATTGTTTGGCCCACAGGCTGCTAGACCTTGTGAACTGTCCAAAACTTTATTGCTTTTCTGTTAAAACTTTCTTCCCTTTTCCCTCTTATTTTGCTTACAAATAAAATTAGTTCCTATTTTCATGTCTTAATAATCAAATTTTAAAATTAATGTCTGCTTCTTTTAATTTTTTTTGCAGAGTATGCCTGCCTCTTGGAAGCCTGTAGGAACCACAGAAATAATACAAGCCCTGCAGGTTTAGTCTCTTTAGAAAGAAGTCTGTGGAAATGCGAAGTGTTACTAGAATGAAGTGCTCTATAATACTGAGAGAAAAAGGGAGCCAAAAGCTTAAGAGCATTCTTAAGTTTCCAAAGTTATGTACCATTTTTTTGCTCTTGCCGTCATCTTCACTGTGGCTACAATGTGCTTGTTGTATAAAGAATGACCACAGGACAAAGCTTTTATTTGGGGTCATTGTGTTTTGGAGTTGTTCAGGAGTAGTTGCCTCCAGAAGAAGTTAAACAGAGTGCCTAAGTTGATGTATCATTTATCTCCCAAGGTATTTCTGGAAGCACCTTTCATTTTCAGCAGAAGTTTCTGGAAATGTGATTGCAGGATAATCATTATGCAAGCTGACACTAGGCAGAGCATTGCCAAGATAAGGCTGATATTGCAAAATTCAGCCAGACCTACCCTGGGAAAGGAAGAGCTTCACAGGTGTGACCCCAACATATAAAGAGAGAAATTGCTCTGTAAACATGGCCAAAAAACAGGACCCAGGGCACCCCTGCTGCTCTTCCTCATCTCAGCAAACCTGTGCTGAGACATGTTCACGTGTTCAGAGGGCAACTTTGTCCCTGTTTGGAGATAGGGAACTAGGTGAGAAATATCCTTGTGACCAATAATATCAGTTCTGATCACTTGGAGAGTGCTAATTAAGATCAATTTAAACACTCATGCAGTTCTTAACTATTTTTGCACATATTGTTTAGGAAAGACAAATTAAATGCTCTGTTTTCTGGAGCCAACACATGATCTAAGAATCACACAAATTTCTTTAAAGTGCCAGTGTGCATGTGTGTGTGGGTATATGTGTGTATATATATATATATATATATATATATATATATAAATTTAATACTATTTCAAGTATGAGAATGGCAGCACCAGAGTAGAAGAATTGCAAAACTTAAATGTCCACATTAAACTGATATATGGTACACACCAGATGATATATATACTGCCTTATTGTTCAGTTGTGGCTCAGGAGGCTAAATGCATAGTATAAGATATATGTACAGTCTAAGGGTCAAACTCTGTCAGTTACAAGAGTGTAAATCAAGAGCAATTGCTCCGAAGTGACTGAAGTTTCAGTACCCTGGATTTACACAAGTGTTGCTGAAAGCAGAATATGAGTCAATACGTGTCATCAATACAGCTGAGTTAGTGGCACTGAGGGAATTTTATGATATGCATGCACCTAAATCCTTCACTCTTTTCTTTTTTTTCATGTTTTATACTATTACATTTTATGTTTCAAATTTTGTCTATGTTTTTAAAGGAATAAGGGACTCAAATCCTGATTCTGTAAGTGAAATGTCCACTTCCCTCATCTAGCAAATTTCCTCAGTCTTACTTCATAACAGCGGCATAAACATCTCACATTCATGGAAGGATTCCTTCCCTGACTTATATTTAAGGCCAGTCTTAGTTTATATAAATGCATAATTCTGAACCCCAGCAGATTGTTGCTAGGCTGGCTGACTGCATACAGAAGTGCATTCTTATCTTTTGCTCCATTCTGTTAGCAAGTGTACAGGCTGTTGTAGGGCCAGGAGGCAAAATTTCCTAGGCAGGTAGAAAGCAGGATCTGGATGCATCAGGAAAAATTGTGGAGCTGGTTGCAGTCAGTGGGTATGGACAGCTGGCAGCTAAAGACAAAATCAGCTGCTTTAAAAGATCACAGGACAATTTTCTTCACTGATACATCCTAAATTTTTTATTGAGAGGTTCAAGAAGAAAAAAAAGGCTATACATGGGACACTGCTTGGAAGATATAGTGCAAAACAAAGAGGTATAAAAACTCCTATTCTGTTGGGGAACTAGCAGAGTACCTGTCAGATACACCTGGTCTTCAATGACCTTATTTTACATGGAGAAAGAATATATGATTTTCTGGGTTGAAAGGAGGTTTTTAATTCTGAAAGGAGGTTATATGTTAAATATATGGTAGCAGTCTATTCAATAATAGAAGTCTCTTACTTGGGAAGGCAGAATCTGGTATTCTATCCCATAAAATAATGTCATTATTTCTCTAACATACTTTAAAATTGAATGTGTTATTTTAAATCACTTTTTTATTATATTCTTGAATACCTAGAAAGATTAAAAAGCTCAAAAGTAGATTCCCCAGTATTCACATAATCAAAAATGGCTGAATTAATTTAAGACATACTTATAAAAAAATAAATTAGCCATTTCAGATTACAATGATCAACTATGGGGGCTTACCACTTCAAAAGAAGCAGAACAAACCTCCGTGTGTGCTCAACACACACACACTCCCTTATCCAGTTAGGATAATATGTAGGTATAGATTTGGCGAGATTGTTTGATCCCAAAAGGATTCGTATAAGAAAAACTTCTCTTTCAGAGAAATGATCTCTCTAGAGACTGATAGTGATGATACAATAGGCTGGAGTTGCTATTATTAAAAAAAAAATTACTACTTTTTCTGACCATGTTTCTTTTTTTCCCAGTGGGATTATGATTCCAGACACTCAACTAGCCTGATATCCACTGGGAAAGTGATGACACCATAAATTATTTAAAGGTTTGAAAACCACAAGAACTACTGTATATAACCAGATTGGATTGACTTTTAAACTCTTTTGATTAATAATACATAAAGCCTTAGATATGTGAATTGGTCGAGTGCTAACCTGTTAACAAATAGAGTAGAAGGGATGAATTCTATCATTTCTCATAAGTTGTTCTGCTTAACACATTGGCCAAACAAAACAAACAAATGGAGAGCCCTGCCTTAGTCTTAAACCTTTAATGCATCATCAATATTTGATGACTACCTAATGTCTCTATATATCTGGACAAAGATGATAATTTGATCACCTAGCTTCCCAATTTCAAATTTCCCAAATGCTTTCCCCTACATTCATCATAACACACAGGTAGAAAGCAGATGCAGTTTCAATATCCTGGTTTGGTTTTTGCTTTTGTTTTTTGTTTGGTTTTTTTTTTTTTTTACTTTCATTTTTAACATTGCTAACTACTTACAAGAGAAAAAAAATTCAATCTTCTGCAATAAATGGGGCTAGAATTTCCTACGTTTATGAAATTTTGTCTTCAGCAGCAGGATGAGAGTAGATATCTGTGCTGCTTCAGACAGATATCATGTTCTACCCTTCCGCTGCTGGCTCTGTTTTAATTCTTCCCCAGGTTCCTAAGTTTTGGTGTCTTTCATGCTGCTTTGGGTGGACCCCAAAGAAGAGAAGTGTTGCTCTTTCCTCTTCAAGTACAGATGAAGGTGCATGGGACAGCCTGCATTTCTAAGAAACAAGCAAACTCTACAGGAGACAGAACGAATACTTTTCTTCCAGGTTGCCCAACCCATGCTTCAAGACACAGGTTATCGAGGGTGACTTCAGTATGATATGTTAGTTTACACTAATAAATGCTGTATTTTCTGGGCAGTAGACAGATATTAGCCCTCTGAATTATTTTCTATTATCCCATCTGAAGCTTGACTCCTTTAGATGTAATAAAAATAGGAAATAAATCTTTAATGTTTATTGTTTTCTATTTCATCATTCTTGTGTACTAATCCTTTAATCATGTAATTCAACTTTCCATTTCCTTCTGCACCAGACACTGCCTTGCCCTCAAATGCATTGAAAAGACACAGAAACTGATCAATTTTCTTTTGCATCTTGACATGCCCTCAGAGCCATCCTTTCTTAGTCCCCTTAATGACATATGTGTGTGGTTTCCCATGTCCCATTTTCTCATATTAAAGCTTCTGTACTAGCAGGCAAAGTGCCATCTATCCTCTGGCCTGGACCACTAAAGAATACCTCACCTTGTTTTTAAAATGTTAAAATCTATGTGAGATTAAACAGTGCATAAAGGAAAAAAAACCTTTCAAATCAAAGGCACACCCCAAAATTTTTTTCAGTCCCTCTTCCTTGATTTGATTAATTATTTTGGTGTGAATTTCAATTGATTTCAGAAGTGAAATTCAAATTTTTTATAATATGAAAAAAGTTAGAATCACATCCCTTCTCTAAGAAATAAGGTTCAAACTCTTAGTAAAATACAAACTAAAGAAAATTTTAAGAGCTCACAAATTATACCTGAATTAGATTTCAGTTATGATACTGATAATAAAAGTAAATTATTTATCAACATTTATTAAATCTTCATGGTTTCCATCACCTGACTTTCATATACACGATTACTATGTGGAATATTCTGTTTCCCTTCCTCACTTTAAATATCACCCAATTAGTTCATAGCTCCCTAAAATATAATGGAAGTATAAGCACATGCTATTAAAAATAATAAGAATCTCACCTATAGTTAATTTATATCTACACCTTTTTTTCCTTATATCTGCCATATCAATAGGCACATTACTTTGCTAGCTGTCATGATTGTGCACACCACTTGAACAATCCATTCCCATTCTAAAATAAAATTCTAGCTATAGTTTTTTTGCACATTTTCTTAAGGCATTTTAAGATCTAAACAGGGCACTGAGACCTAGCATATGACTTAACTAGAATAGCAAGTATGTTTCCCATAGTATCTTTCAGCTGTCATTAAAAAAAAAGAAATCCATATTTGTTTTCTTTTCCATCTGGGATTATGTGACAAAATGATCTCCTGCATCTAATCAATTATTTTTTTGCTATATCTTTTGCATTTTCCTGCAGAACTATTTGCAAGTGTAACAGGAAGATCCTTTAGAGATAATCTGGTGATTATTACAAATTCAACCTTGGATGCTGCAGGCATTAAAAGATGAAAATTGCCTGAAGTCCACTGTTGTACAACAAATCTGTACCTCTGGACTCCTGTCCTGAGGTGAAAATGCAAACCAGAGAGATATTTAGAATCATTTTGACAGTTCATAAAATTAAGCAGGGATTAGGGATTCTATCAGAAATAAATAAATAAATAATATAATGCCACAGGGCCCAAACAATGTTAATCACATCTCCTTGCAACAGGTATTACTGCAACCCACTTTTGGGAAGAAAAATAAGTTATATAATTATTTCTGGCATTAATTTAGCACTGATGATGCCAATTTAAAAATCCGAGCAAGTTCAATTTAACACAAATATGTATGATACATACACATAATGACTAATGTTTAAACTAACCATTCACTTTAAGTTTATGCAGTTATAGGTTCCTATAAAAATGTTGTATATTTGTGTATTCTATTTTCTTCTCAATTTTATGGATTAGCCCTGATAATGCAAACACTTGAACACATGTTTAACTTTACATAATGAGAATGTCTTGCTGATTTTAGGATAACTCTTGATCTACATGAATTTAAGCAAAAGTCTGAGAGTCTACTGGGAATGTAATCTGTGGTGCCAGTCATTTGAAACACACATTTAATATGAAAAGAATTGCAATAACTGCAGCAGACATAGATGACTTTGAATCCTGCTGTGTTGAAGGCAGGTAAGCAGTGAACATGGCTAAAATAATTCATAACAAAAATCTGTGCAGCTGCACAAAAATACATTTGGGTTGAGCATGGAGTTTTAGAGTTACCCTCCCAAAATTCCCCACCCACTTCACAGGCTTTTTAGTATAGTTAAAAATATCTGCTTTTCTTTTTCAAAACTGAAAGGCAACTTTGAGATACTAAGCAACTGTGCTAGTCCGCTTACGAGAGCGCATAAACTTTCCTTTCTGGGTGAAAAGAACTTTATTACAATGCATTTGCACAGATTTTATAATTAAATTTTATTAGATTAGAATCATGTTTCAATATATTTGGAAAATATTAAAGTTAATTTAACATTTTCTAACAAATTAGAAGTCCAAAATAGAACTAGCTGCATTGCATTAAAAAAAAAAAAAAAAAAAAAAACCTGAAAGCATAGAAATACTTTTCAAGTTTGACTATGTGTTAAATTTTAGTTACTGAATTTTAAACATATTTTTTAATGATGTAAATACTTCTTTGCAATAGATGTTAACAAATTTCCTGACTCAAAATAGAAAAAAAGAATAATTTTTTACATAGTACTGTTTAGGCATTTGAATTATAATTAATTTCCATCTTAAAAAAATACTTCTGAAAATTATTTTTCATCCCACTTTAACTCCAGAATGCTGACTGGAGCTAGAATAATACATCACATAAATGTTGATTTAAATATTTAAACAAATTCACTTACTTTGGATTTACATCCCCTTTGGGCTCTACTTTCCATGAACACTCTGATAAATAAACTTCCTGTAAGGAGGATCTGCTGGGATGACAAATTATAAACAAAAATTGAGGAATACATGTGGGATATGAATTTTTGAATTCTAATCATCAATTGTTGCACTAGCAATTAAAGCTGACTGGAGGACAATAATTCCATGCTATATTAATTTTCAAGACTTCATGTCTTCGTGTCTAGTTTTGTTTGGTTTGCTTTTGTTTCTTTTCCTGAAGAAAATGGTGTAACAGCCAGGGACACTAAAAGACCCAGACTGAAGTCTTTTACTCATTTTCACCACTGATTTGTAGATGTGATTACTCAGAGTTAGCCACAGGAGGAATATAATCCTGGGCTTTTTGTGTCCAAGGCCACCGTTTAACCACAGGGTTGTCAGCAAAGCCAAAAAATCTATTTTGCTCCTTCTCATTCTCCAAAATATTTCCATTCAGATGAATTACGAATGTAGCTTTCAGAGCTGAAAGGGCTGAGACAAACTTCCCCTGTCCAATATGGGGGTATTCAATAATCACCACTCCCGAGGTGAGCTTGTGCTCCTGCCCCCTGTCAGGTCTGCAGGGGGTGTCCTCCACTGGGATTCATCCTGCACAGTTTGCATGGGGCCCCAACGTGCCTGGACATCCCTAAGAACTCCCAGTCACACGGGGACACGCCGCCCATCCTGTTGCTTTGTTGATCATCCTGAAGGGCCAAGCATGGCTGTTCATGTTGCAATATTGCTTTGCTCTGGAAGAACGGGATTGAGAGGAGATATAGGAACTAAATGCTACAGACAAAGAGGCTGGCCCGAGCTTCTCGTCGCTGTCCTCCTTCCCTGGAGGAGCCAGGGCTTGCACACAGCAACCTCTGAGTTGACAAGCTTTGAGGACAAACGAAGCAAGAGAAGTTTCATCTCTTCTCCCCACAATTTCCTCTGTCTGGGCTGGGTTCCCAGAACAAAGAGCCTTTTCACCATAGCTTCATTGTGAGATGATACATGGTGATGCAAATAGTACTGCTGTTTGTCACTCACTACACAGCTCCATCCAAATCATGGTCATGTCATTCAGTTTCAATCCAACCAACACGAACTCTTAGTTTCATGGGGCAATTCACATATCTCTGATCCTAAATTCATGCAACACCTCATAAGTGCAATATAAAGATCCATGTTTGTAAACAGACTTTTCTTTAAGGGAATTAATGGGGTTAGATTACATTTGTGCATGTGTCAGCGTCAAATTTTTTTGGTGTCTCTATATGTTAGGAGAGCCTTAAAAAGGCTTTTGTTTGGATTTTATCACTGGTTGGACAAGTAGCCATAGTGCCTTCAGCAAGCAGACCCTTGCTTTTGACAAAGCAGCTGGCACATATCTAAGTAATTTTAGCCAGAAATTACATCAATAGCAAGTTCTTCTCCTTATAGACAGCTGGAAAGTGAGCTTTGATTTATTTTTATTTTTGTCCTCGGGATAATGGTTTCTTACTTACTTATGTCAATGGTCAATAGCATAACAAATCCTTCATCATGAGAATGTGTGTATCACTTTTCAACAAACCCTGGCCTTTTGAGGTGAAATGATATACTGCCACTTAGTTTCAAATTGACATTTCTCCTGGTTGCCAAGGCAAGTTAATTTGCAAATCAGCATTTTGCATGAAGCATTTAAGCCAATCCAGCTCGGCAATGGCTGCCATTGCTGTGCAATTAGTGTCTAAAGCACTTAAAATTACATTATTTAAAAAAAAATTCAGAAAGATCAGTGATTTTGTTCTGTACATGGCCAGAGACTATGCTGCTGAATGAATAGCAGATCTGGACTTAGAAAATTATAGCAAAGCTCCAATCTGATTGGAAAGGAATGAAGAATGTGCACGTAATGACACTGGCAGACTTGAAATGAGAAATTTTAGTTTCACTGTTCTTTAGAAAAAGAAAATACACACCCCCTCATAATTAATTCACAAACTGCCTGACTTAGATACCACAGAACAGTAGCAAGTGACAGAGGAGGAGAAGGTAGTCACTGCAATTGGATTTACATTCAGTTAAGGCAGGGTTTTTTGAGCACAGAAGTGAACTTGAAAATGGCCTAAATTTCAGATTTGTACTTGAACACTGTCAAAGACTTGCAGACTTTCTGGCTCTTATTTTGGTTTTTGAAGGCAGAGTCAAGACAGAAACATGTTTTGAGGGAAGTGTTATTTTTGGAAGATATTTTTTGTTGCATTTTCATCCATCTTTAAAAATGTCTTTGTTTTTTTGGACCTCTGGCTTGAAATCTATTAGGTAAAAATGAAAAAAATTTGGATGTGAAAAAATAAAATTGGGGCTATTTTAGAAGAGAGTCTGTTTATAAGATAGGCAGTGTCTGGAGAGAAAAAAATCAAAATCAAAAAAGTACCACACAATTTGTAATGGACTAAATGTATGACACCTATTTTGATTTATTTACAGTGGCTTTTAAAAATCTTATTTAAAATTTTACATCCTTTTGTGTCTAGTTATTTTATTTTTAATGTCAGCACAGATGTGGCTTTATATTCAACTTCACTTACCACTAAACATCTATCAGCTATTTACTGCAATGATTACAAGCTGCTCATTAAAGTGATGGGATTCACACAAGTATAAAAGCCATCCAGTACCTCAGCTTTCCCTGAGTCTGAGCACCTTTCTAGCTGCCTTACTAGCAAATTTACTTGCATATCAAAGATCTTGGATGAACTCTGGCTGTGTAGAGTCTCTGCAGCAGAATTCAGGGAAAATTTCCCTCTCTATTGTTTTATTTGCTCTTGACAGATTTTCATGAGGTAAGGTAGGGGGAGAACTTGCATCACAAGTATCACGAACATCTGTCCACTTATTCTCCAGCACGTCTGGAAGCATTTCACTGGGGTTTCAGCATGAGCACAAGCAGGTACTGTAGAGCAGCTGACCCTCTGGATGTTCATAGACTAACATACCTCTTGGTAAGTCTTATATTTGCCTGTAGGTTTGGTCTCTGCCCATCATCTCTTTGCAGGTTTTTATTTGTTTGTTTATTTTTTTTAAATGTAGAATTCTTTGTCAAACTAAATCCATAACCCAAGTGAGATGTAGAACATCACAAAGAGTGACTTGGATCATCTCCAGGAAAGCCAATTAACATAAATACTGTAGAAAGGGGTAGAAATTTAAGCAAATTGGGGCCAGGCTGTTTCTCACGTGGACATTTTCCCTGTAACAAACATAATGCTAGCTGTGCTAGCTGGCAAAAGACAAGGTTTGACACTGTTATAAGTCTGTGGGTGCTCAGTCTTTATGTCATACTGATGCACATGGTTGACATGTCAGGGATATGTGGAAAATAAACTGCCCAATCTCTCTGGGCCTAACAGTTTACAGACCTCAATGACATACTGTAAAGGTGGTGCTGTTGACTTTAAAAGCAGTAAATCAAAGTGCCACCACAACGTGCTGACAAAATTAAGCAACCATGATTGAACAGAGAACAAAAGCTGTTCTATATAAATAGCTATTTCCTATTCAGACCTCCTAATATTTAATTTATACCCTTATTTGTCTTTTATGAAATTGCTTTAATTCTGAATGGGCAATAGGTTTATAAAGCAATTAACAGTACAATCGTAAGGGTCTTTAGTAATGTATGTAGTTCCAAAACTAAGCTTCATTAAAAAGCATTGGATTTGATATAATTAAGAAAATCTTATATTTTACCAGAAGAATGCAAGGGATTATTGAATAGTAGTTGGTTCATGTTATATTTCATAAGTAACATCTGAAAAGGCCAAAAATAAAATGAGTTTGTTGGTTACAGCTCTTTTAAATTCAGGTAGAAGTACCTTCATTCACTCACAAGCAATGATGTCTCTTTGCGTCCTGCAGCTCAACAATTCTTGTGATTGGTATTAGTGTGGATACAACCTAAAGGTATGAATCTGAAATCCAAACTCTGTGAACACCTTAATACAGACCTTGATGGTGTGACTTGGTCCTGTTAATTTTCTGTATTCAAAACCCTGAGAGAAGGATAAATTTTAGTTTGAACCTAGATTTTATGGAATAGTGTGTATATGGATTAGTATGTATGTGTATCTACCTTGCTCTAGAGAAACACATTAGGCTTATTTGGTATTTGTGAGAGTACTTAAATATTCCTTAAATCCAAAGTCCACCTTTATCTCTCATAGATAACACCCTTATCTTCATGGAGGAAATAATCTGGGAGACCTTTCTCCACCAGTAGTCTGCCAAAAGTTACCCAGGCAGCTACAACTTATACATGAAAATGAGAAACAATGAGACACAAACACCAGTCTGCTGAATGAAATGTAATGAAGATTAAAGGCTCACATTTCCTGCCTTGGTTGTTCCAGTGAAGATTTCAGCTGTCACTAGCAGCTCCTAATGTACAGCATATCTGAAGCTGATTGTAAGAGCCAACAGCAGAATGCAGTACCAGTAACTGCAGTACCAATAACTGCATGCTGATCCACTCAATCCAGGACTGGAAATTAAAGAGATGGTAAATAAACCCCCTCACAATGCATTGTCAATTTAAGTTGCTAAAAATCTTTTCACTCCTTCTGAATCCTTATTTGAAACACATTAAGTAGAATCAAATTTTGTTATCCCATGAACAAAAATAGGAACCAGCTACTCAACCTCACACCATCATCTATTGACCTGCCACAAGTAGATCCCAGAGTTTCCTCCTGTTTGTACAGCATCTGAGCCCTTCTCCCAGTCTGCCTTTTTAGGTGATGGTATGCAAAGAGGAATAGCAAAGGACGAAATCTGTTCCTCAGGGAAAATGAAAGCAGGACACAAGACAGTGCCCTAGTCATAATACAGCTGTGTCTGTTCTCACCCTGTGCTATTGCTTCTGTTCCACTGCAATCAATTTTACCCTGTAAAAAAGCATTTGAAATGAGCTTTTAATGTTATGTCTCTTTTGGCAACGAAAATGACTCAATTACCCTGGAGTTCTTGATAAGGAATAACAAAACAAGAATACAAAAATACAAATAAGTAAAAATAAAATTTCAAATTCCAACATTTAAAAATACCTTATAGTTCCCAAAACCACCTGATGTGAAAGAATTTGAAAAAGACACCTCACTCTCATGATGTTCACAGAGTGCTCTTCTGCTCACAAGGAGTCCATGGGTTAATAAAAATATAGATATTACAAGTGACAGTGGTTTACCAGAAACATACAGGTCACTCTATACCATTTCTCTTCCTGTCCAACAAGAAAGGCCAATTACAAGCTCTCTACTCCACTGATGTTTTAGAGAATAAGTTGTTGTGAGACTAATTCTCCTTCATAGTTGATCTTTTTTTATTTCCTGTGCAGTAAAGAGAAAGAACTATTGCCATTAGACCACTTTCTCTACCATCTCAGGATAAGACAGGAAGTTAAGAGCTGCCACTCTACAGCAAATGAATGAGTTTCTGCAGGCAATGTCACCACCTCAACCAGACAGAGCTAGTGGTTTGCAAAGGTGATTATTTGCATTGTTAGGCTAGGCATCGACACCCTGAATCCAAAAGTGATTGACCTTTCTCAAGTCTCCCTAAGGTTTACAAAGTATAAAACTATCCATTCTGACAAAATATCAAGGGAAAACACCAGAAAACTTCTTAAGAAGAGAAAAGTGCTCTTTGTGGGTCAAGAATGTGGTGCCCTGGTGTAATCCCAGACAAAAAAAAGAAATCAATAGCACACAAAGCTCTTGCAGGACAAAAGGATAATTGTTTGTCACAATTAGCTAGGCAACATGTACCTCTTCAACACTGGACATTTCTCTCTTTTGTGTCTCACTGTATGTCTATGTTTGTCAGTGTGCCCTATTCCTCTTCGTTGTGCCATCTTCTCCCAAGTTATTCTGATGTGCTTTTATCCCTGTTCCAAATTTCCCATGCTCTGCTGGCTTGGGTTTGAGTGGCAGGGAAGAATCTGTAAGCAGGTGTTGTGGAAGTGAAGCGTGCCATCCGGCCAGTACATTAGGTAAAGTAACGTTCCCCTGGGAACCCTAATGCTTACAACTGCTTCAGCCCCAACTGTTTTTGCAAGAAGAGGAAGAGGCCAGTCCTGACCTCTTCTGACCAGATGTTTTAGAAATGCACCCATTTTTAGCATATATAATATCTGTCAATTTATCAAAACTGTAATAAGTATTAACAGAACAGACTCTTTAGTTACAGCCTAGTAGTAAATGCAAAAGAAATTTGGGATATGGAAGAGATTAAGTTTGAATGCATGGGACTGTATTCAAAACTAGGTTAAGAAAATTTTCAAGATACACTTCTCTGTATAATAAATAGGATATGACTGGTTTAGACATGAATGCAGAAAAAAATGAGATCATTTTCATAATGATCTATGCCAAAAATGTTCAGGAATCTGTACAGACTAGACAGAAGCAAAGAAGCAAGACAACTAATATAAAAAAGTCATGCTGCAATGAAAGCAATTGAGTTACAGATTTTGGGGCTCATTTGGAAACCCTAAACCTTCTGCTTTGACCTGTGGAAGGAGGGAATCCATATTCCACACACAAGAGGAAACTGTATTCATGTCCTTTTATCACTATCACTCCAAATTGCTGAAATGGGAAAGAAACATTTACAAAAAGCATTTCTAAATGAGCAAATATTCTGCTTTCCTTCCTCCTCTTACACCTAATTTATAGCCCATGAAGAGCTCACCAATTTTCTTTTTTTTTTTTTTTTAACAAATACCTCTCCTCAGCAAAAATATATGAAAACAATATTTTGCATTATCATTTTAAAGATCTGGGATTTCATTCTACTTCCAATGTCCCAAAGGAGTAAACACATTTATTTTTTTTTTTTTTGAGAATCAGTGGAATTACAGGGAGCTTGCACTCTAAGAAGTGATAACAGAATGGGATGCTGAGGGGTTTTGATGGCTAAAGCTTCTGCATTCCTGAAGCACTTAGTCAGGCTTTTTCCTTCACAATTGTAAACAATAGCTTGCTGATAACCAAAATGCAAATAACCAGAATGCTGTGCTTAAAATTAGAATTTCTTTTTCTTACTGTGATGGTCGTGTTGAGCAATAAGGCTTTTTACACAAAATAGAAACACTGCAGTAATAAAAATATTTATTAATAGTAGCCATAAGGTAAAGGTTTTAATTTTAAAATAAACTTTGTTCAGCATAATGGTTTTAATTTTAAAATAAACTTTGTTCAGCATAATGGTTTTGCTTTTGCTTTTTCTGACCAAATAAGAAAGACAGATTTCATTTCATCTTTTCATCTGCGTTATTCGAAGGAAACATTTCTTCTCACTGCATCTTTTGCAGTGTACAGTGCCTATCTGTGCATACAAAGCATCCCATATGGTTGAAGTAGGCTGGAGGGGTTGCTACTAACCATATTTAAAAAAGCAGATGTTCCTAATCTTGTAAATATTACCCCCAAATGATGTCACTTGAGATTGAAAATGGTTGGGCTCATCAATCCCTTCCAATGTCCTTTTGCATGTAACATGTAAGGGAAAGCAAATGTCGACCAGAAAGCATGGCTTTGAAAGGGCAAAGCACTTCATTATTGAAGTGCTAAGCAGAATGTCAGTTCCTACAGGAAGAGGTATCTATGTACTACAGGCAAGAAAGAAAAGAAGTTTGCCTGCAAAGAGGCCATTCAGGTAAACTTTTAGGACAGGCATTTCAGAGTCAGGCTGCACTGTGACAAGCTGAGGATTTTAGCTCAAAGTGCCTCTCTGTGCCATGCAGTACACAGAGGCAACTTTCTTTTACATTTACAAAAGGCTTCTTTACAGGTTTGCACACGAATGTAAGCAGGTGCTTCTGCATACAAAGCCAGTGTCAGTTCCAAAGTTAGTTTTCAGTCAATGGCACTTAGAGTAGTGAGTAAACAAAAATGAAGGGTAGCACTGAACATTTTGACCACAATAGCAGAGAAATTAGATATCTTCTGGTAGTATTCCTGTAATCAGTTTGATAGCATTGTATAAGCAAGGTTTATTTTTTTATGGCAAAAACATAGTGATAATTTTTTCATCATCCTTATAATTCCCTCTCATTACAAACCCCAGAGCCTAGCCACCAGTTCTGATATGTGCCTTTTCTGAATTTCTACAAAGATTCACTCCCAAAAATTTGGTTCATAACTTCATGAAGAATCAATTGAGGTACCAGTGGTTTATAAATACGATGTATCTCAAGTTCAGTTCTCTGTGTTCCCTTGCAAGACTCACTATAGGTATTTCCCATCCGATTTTTTCTGTTACCATCCTAATATTCTTCCTCACAGGTACTGTACTTTGGCAACTCTGCCTCCTTCCATACACACTCCATGAAGATATTTGCATTAATTATATTCTGCAAAAATGGTTCTCAGATATTAAGAATTATGTCCACGCTTTGGGAAGGGTTAAATAAGAGCACTTGCCTTACCAATATGGTATAAAACTTTATATACCAATCCTTGTTTTGCCTGTTATCTTTTTTTTTTTTTATTGTTAACATCTTTATTGAAGGTTTCATTACCTGTTTAGTTACAAGAACTGCATGAAGTCCTAGTTCTCTGAAAATAAGAGGATTGAAATCTTCCTCATTCCTAACTGGAACAATTTTTGGCTAAAATGTGATCTAAATGCTGTATTACAGCAACTTTTGCCTGCACATGCAATTATAGTGCTTCTCTCTGTTTTTCTTTGCACACATCTGTTTCTTTACATCCAAGGACACAAACTTTTACAAAGGAACATGACAAAGACAGGTTACCCTCCTGTAGCTTTTCACTGCACAAACAAGGTGGTTTTTTTTGGAGGCAGATGTCTGGTTCTATAATTGAGGTTTCACTATTTTATATTTATACTTTTTATTCATCAAATAAAAAGCAATTGTTATGCCTATAATTTTCAGTAAGATCTAATCTCATTTGTAAGAGTGCAATGCAATTCTCTGCTCCACACTTACCTTGCAAAATTGTATTTTTATCTTTCATAACACATATGAAATGTATCTGCACTTTACTTAGTATCAGCTTGTTGTCAGCATGGACTTCAACCATTCCAAGCAGAAAATGAATAGAAGTTGGGGAAAACTTGTGTGACTGAAAACAGGCACACATGGTTAAATGTCAGCATTTTGGTATGTCATTTACTGGTCAGACACTTCAGTGTACTGCCATCCAACAAACCTATGAGACATATTATCAAGGAATATATGCCAGCTCTTTTCCAGCAAACTGCTTGATGCCTGATGCCAAGTACTGGTGGGTGTATACCTTTTTATGCTGTCACTGCATTCAGCCTCCAGGGTGTTGCATGAAAGGATCACTGGATGTTAATGAATAACAAAATGTGTCATTTCCCCTTAGAATTTATCTATCTATCATATACAGTGAAAAAGACATGTTTGTTTTCTTCTGCCTGTATTTACATGTGTGTCAAAATACGTACTGTTAAACCTGGCCACATGCTTAGGCAGTATGCTGTCTTGTTAGTCTTTTTTTTTCATTATTACTATTGCACAACATCATACATCCCATTTCATATAAAAAGTAAGTACCCAATAAAATTAATTTGGACAGAAAGAGCTATCTCTTCCTGGTTAGAGTCGCACCTTGTGTTTGAAACTACAATTTCCACAGGCAATGAAAAGCTCTTAACCTGTTTGAGTATATTGTCAATCATATATCAGCAACATATGATAGAATATAAAAATGTGAGAAGCATCATTAGAGATCCAAACCACAGCAGAATAAATAATATGAAAAAAAAATTATGACGACTACCTTGTAAAATAGGTATTAATGTTTGGCATGATCAAATTCCTTTAATTACATATTACTATTGCCCAATTTATATATGGAAATAAAGAGTTAGATCTGCAGATGATTTTTAAATAGTTTTGGGAGAAAACATATTCATTTTGGACACAAGCCAAAGCAACCCATGAAGGTCAATCAAACAACCCACACGACAGTATCAGACCATTGAAGTCTGACTGCACAAAACCATGGTGAGACACTTCCTGATCAGCTATAAAATAACTGCAATACGTAACTTTTAGAAAATAAGAATTGGAAGATGCTGTTATAAGTATTTCCTTCAGTTCTTCTCAAAACCTTTCTGACTTGCATGTTTTATTTTTTAAGTATTTTGCCATAGGTTTTTCTCAAGTAAACCATATACAGAACATCAGGGCATGATAAAGTAATCTAGATAAGTATTCCAGTGCCACTTTTAATATTGTTTTGCCGCTGTACAAAAAAATCAGTGGGAAGAATTGTTGCAGGTATTCAATTGCACTACATACAAGTAATTTTATTAGACAATCTAGAAATTGGAAAATACTGTTTTTAATTTTCTTTGAAAATTTAAAAGGCTTTATGTGATACCAATATTTTCACAGGCAGTATGTACTGTTTCCTAGAGAAAAAATATTTGAGTTTGAGTGTGTGCACAGTTTTAACAAAAACTCAATTCACTGTGGGTCTTAATTGTGTTTTTCAGCAAACTGATTTAAAGTTCCCTGGGGCACACATACTGTAAGATTGTGACATATCACACCAGGTTAAGTCAAACTCAAAATGTTATGTGATATGACAGCGTGTAAAACACATGATTAACGCACCCATTGGGAAACTTGGCTTTATGAAAAATGGTGAAAAGGGAAACTTGGGGCACTCTCTGGTAAATTGTCCTTTTAAAAAATAATAATTTTAAAAAAAGGATTCAAAAGTACAGTACTGTGTTAGATTCTGTTGGATATCTACATCTTTCTTCTTTAGTAAAATGTCACTATCAAAGATCAACATATATGTGTGGTCAATGCAGAAAGCAAGAAGTTGTATTATCACAGAAAATAATTGATTTTTTGGCAATTTAGAGTATGACTGTGATGAAGTACCTACAAAAGGTCCATAGACTATAATTTCACTTCCTGAAATTATAGCTGCATATTACTCCTTTTCTACAAAGGATATAAAGGTATCCTTTGCTAACAGAGGGAAACCAGGTCTCTTTTCCTCCCTGTGTAGCAGTAACCATATCTTGTGTACACATTTTCTGGACAGAGAACACTGACTATTGCAGACATGTCATGAAACAGGGCTAGGAGATGCACCACATATATTTCAGATTCCATGTACTTCCTTCTGTAGCACTGTACAGAAGCTCCTAAAATTGCCTTCCTTTGGGATATGTCAACCCCAGTGTGGTGCTAGGCAGCACAACCATTGGCCACTCTTCACTGATGCACTAAATAAGAAATAACAGGTTTTTACATTTTTTAACAGTCTTTTGTAGCAGTACACTGTGATGCTATTTAGCAATTTTAAAAACAAGTTTCTATTGGAGGCTTCCCATCCTTTCCCTGCTCTTCCCATCAGGTTTGAATTGAAAGGTTAATTTCAACTAAATTTGATAAGGATAGAGTTTCAAAAATATTGGCTTTCTCTAAGGCTTGTCAAAATAGACAGCTGGCAGTGGACAGAGATTGTTTTGCATCTTTTCTCAGAGAAAAGCTTAAGTACTTCTCAAACCTTATTGGACAAAAGAGAATCCACAGTGTCATTTACCTTCAGTTCTCACCTGGATTGGAAAGAAAATCCAAAATTCTTGAAACTCCTTCCTTTTATTGCTAAGTGTCTGACAAAATATTCGTTTCCTAGTTTACTACACAACTGCTTCTTGCAACGCAATAGAAAATGGAAACACACAAAGTCTGAGGTGCTCAAAAGAATCACAAACATGGGATCCTGTGTACCATGACTAAGTACCAGAACACAGCCAAGCCGTGAGTGAGAACAGACAGATCATTTCCAACATGGAGAAGCCAACAATCAGTGTCACCCTGCTTACTTTCATCACCATTTGTTTCAGCTTATGCTGACAGACCTGAGCAGACCCCAGCTCTGCCAGTTACTGAGGAAGGGAGACACATATCCTTACAACAGAGGAGGTGTCCAGCTTGTGCTCCAGCCCTAATTCTGTAGTTGTCCTCTGAACTCTTGGCCCTGAAGGTGATATAAGGAAAAATTTCTCAAGCTACTATCTTTCTGAGCACAACTACCACAGACACTATGGGCACTGCAAAGCTCCAGGAAAAAATCTGTGTTTGCTAGAAGCAGGGGTGGATGGAGCTGGGCACTGAGGGGCTCTGTGTGAGTCACTTGCATGTGACATGCTCCAGGGTGAGATAAATTAGGCAGAGTTTTTGCAAAGGTTACACATCCCTTATCCATTCTGGTACATTCAGATTAGAAGTAAAGCCCAATACTCAAATGCTGATATTTAGGCAGAAGATAAAACCTTATCAGTCCACAGAAAGAAAAAGGAAAGGTGTTAGACGTATCTAGTACCCAATCTGGCACATTTTAAAAATAATCTAGCTTTGAATTCTGTACTTTTTGAAATTAAGGATCAATTAAAACTTTAGACACTGGCACTTACAGGTCCCAGGACCTTGTACTGTTTAGGTTGAATTTCAGAATCTGATATGCTAGGACATTTTAAGGATAACATTTGACTAAGGCATTATTCACTAACAGGGTGAGTTTTCTACAATCTATATAGACAGTATAGATTCAATTAAGGGCAGCCATGGAGGGTGAGTGAGTATCCTTTCAGTGGGATCACTGGGGATGAAGGGCCAAAAAGAGAAACATTTGTGCAGAAATCCCACTGTTCTGTTAAAGATTTTTTGTTCTGACCTGAAGCATCCAACTATTTTGGACTGAAATTGTAGATCAGGCTGAATTATGTTTAACATATTTGGAGGTCAAAAAAGAAATATTTCCCTCTCTTCTTTGAGAAAAAATAAAGCATATGTCCTGTTCCCATCCTCCCACAAGAACAATGAGAGTGGCTTAAAAACCAAGTGTTGCGAATGTTCAAGCTGTTGATTGGGATGTGTAAAATTTAAATGTTTTATGTCTAAAGTAAAGCCTGCCAAAATCAGATTATCCCTTATAACAATAGCAATAGTAATAATAATTAATAAAAATTTTAATTCATCAAATATTTCAGTCTTTTCTGTTTCAAAGAAGCCCATACTTGTGATTGCAAAGAAATATCCCAGGTAAATTGCTTTGAATTGATGGTGTGCTTGAAGTGATATTATAAGCAGTTATTGACACACATACACACAGAATAATAAACAAAATATATTATCCCACTTCAGATCAATAAAGATGTTTCTGAGGTCAGGATAGTTTTCTGCAGAATGCTGCAGGAAATTAGGCTGCCTGATACTCTTATTAAACTCTTTGCTTAAAAAAGTGTACTTAGTGCTGAGCCTGTCCACAAAGCTGTTCAAGCAAATATCCTTTGAATTCTGCAGGCGCAAGGTAAATGCTTCAAATGTTTCTGTCAGAGGCAGAGGTAGGGAGGAGATCAGATCTCTGTAAGAAAACACCCAGGCAGAAGGAGGATTTGGGAGCCTTGCTCGCCTGCTGCCCAGCCAGGCAGCAGCGACAGCAGCTCCAGCGCCCGCCCGGGCTGGCAGAGGACTCAGGTTCCTCGCCCTGAGCCAGAGAAGCAGGGTGTGCTGCAGAGGTCACACATGCTGTCTTGGGGAAGGGCAGGCAGGGGACGGGGGCTCTGGTCTGCGTGGCACTTGCATGTGTGTGTCTCTGTGTGTCTGTCCTTTTAATGGCCTGTTAGGCAGGAGGCTCAGATGAGTTTAGGAGATAGACACTCTCTGCTTCGCTGCTGCACCCTCATGGCAAAGCCCTACGGTATTTAACAGGGCTGAAACCCGGTTGGATTATAGTGAGATATGACATACTCCCACAGAAAGGATCTTTTTAAAAAACTAAAAACAATAACCCAACACATATAGATCTTAAAAACAAAGTGTTGTCATGCTAAAACATTTTAAAACCAACATATGCATTTTCAGTGTAGCATTTTATCTCTGCTGTATATTCCTTTGGGTTGGCTTAAAAATGCCTTAGACAAGTTATCATTCTCTGTCCAGTTTTATTGGATTTTTCTGTGAGAGGCAGTTGAAGTGATTGAGTAGTAATAGAAATGGACATCTCCATTAAAGAATAAGCAACCATGCAATTGTGCTGCCAGACCAAACAGTGGTCTCGTGGGCCTGATCCTTTCTTAAAACAAAATGGCCAAAAAAAAAAAATCCTGGCTCAGTCTTATTGAGTATGTTATGAGTATACCTGATCTTTCATAAGCCTGTGCTTTTCCTAATTTCATCAAGTGTGGTTGGTGCTTAAGAAACACAGTGAGAAAAGAGACCATATCCCAAAAGAACTTTCTATTTGAAAGTGTAGCACACCAAAATATAAACAATACATTATGCAAAAACATCAGTAAGAAATGCCTTTGATTTATTAGCAAGATTGTGGAAATGGCAGGACTCCCATTTGTTTCTGCTACAGAGAGGTTTCTTCTAGTTTGAATGCATCACTCCTTGCTCTGCTGGTCTGCTAAGAGCTTCAGCATGAACATGAAGGGGAAAAGGCTCACTATAGGATTTCAACTATTCATTACATTTTAGGGGCTTATTTTTGCCCATTAATCCCAGGTCTCTTTCAAATGAAGACATCAAATTATGCCAAGATACTGCACGAGTTGTGATATTGCCAGCTCTTAGATGAGGAAGGAAAACACGACAAATTATTTCTTTTGGGACTGAGACACAAACTTTTTCTATAAACTTTCTCTCTTCCCTAGTTATCCAGTCAGTTTTCTTAGTTTTATGTGATTAGGGGACTTTTGGGACTGAGAAACAAACTTTTTCTATAAACTTTCTCTCTTCCCTAGTTATCCAGTCAGTTTTCTTAGTTGTATGTGATTAGTCATTGCCTTAACTGCTGAGCTGTGGGATCAACAGTATCATTAAATATGGCTTTAAATACTCTAATGTGAAAAATTTGTATTCACAACATAATCAGTGTCCAAGAAATATAAACTTTATATGCAATGGGGTGGGGGGAAGTTTTTTATCTAGAAACCATGTTTTATAATGATATTAGATATCTGCACAGTTTTTGTTGAAGACTGTGTTTCACATAAAAACCTCCAAGATATTCTAGGCAATCCAAGAGACAAGACAAAGAACTCCAGGCCACGAAGCAAATGAAACCTTATTATTCCTTATTAAAAGCAAAATGTAGGTCAGATACAATTCAAGAAGAGTCCTGATTGAATATATTTAAGCCATATTCACTAATGGAATATATGTATGGCATTTTCACATAACTGAGGATTGCAAGCATCAAAATAAGCACCTGGGTATATGAATCACCAAAAACAGAGGAATTAACTGATCTACTAATGTGCAAATGTTTTTGAAGAGAATAACTGGACCTGTGTACCTCTGACAGGAGGCTGGAAGCCTTGCAGAGGTATACAACTATACATGCATATAAAACATCAGCATGGAAATTCAGATCTCTATTCAAACTTGGCAAAACTGATAAATAATAGATTCTGTTAACTGAACCTAGGCTAGAGAAATAACCACCCTCATTACACACTCCTGAATTGAAGTTCTTCTTGCAAATTACAAAGCCTTGGCCTTGTCTGACTTTTCCTTGCCATGGGAGTTGATACCTCCACATGTTACCTTTAATTCTTTCTCTCGATATTCAGTGTCATGTACTGTACCTCTTTATATTCATGTCAAAGAGAGACTGGAGGAAAAAATGGGGAAAACTTTGTTACCCACTTTCATTGTCCTACCTAAAATACTAGTTCAGCTAAACAAGAATAACAAAATACTCATACCAGGTGTGCAAAAATGAAACCTCTAAATTTTTTTTTCTTTATTTTTTTTAATTTTGATGCACAGCAAGCTCCTTATTCTGTCCATTTTAATTTACTTCCATTCCACATACAACTGTTCTCTGCTCTACTATACATGAGATTTTTTTTCAGCAATGTGTTTCATTTCTGTGCCCAGAACCTTCTCCAAGGAGATTTCTAGTGAGTGTTGTTTCTTTCCAGACTTTTGAAGAGCCTGCCAGAACCAAGTCTTTGCTCTTGAGGGATAAGACTTGGGAAAGGTTGGCCCATTTGAGGCATTTGGTAAACCACAAGAGATCCCTGTTGCCCTGTGTCCTTCCCCAGAGGCTGTCACTGCACCATCTCACCAGCCCTGCCTGCCCCATGCACTGTGCTGTGTCTCTCCTGTCTGATGGCCCTACAGCTGGCACCCTGAAGGCTTTCTTTAGCATCTAAACCTGAGATTGCAATCAGAATAATCCTGCCTCAGGTAAAGGATGCCCAGACAGCTTGAAGCTGACCTGGTTAAGACATCCTGACCATCCACCAGAAGCATTGCCACTCTATGTGGCAAGCAGTGATGTGTTTGTGCAGCATTTCATGATACTCAGTAGGGAACAGATTTTGGCTGTAAGGACGTGGAGTGCAACATTGACCTAGTCAACAGGAGTTCTGGTTTCAGATGTGAGGTAATGTGGTGCCTATTGTCCTCTTCATGCAGGAGAAGAGAAATTAGGTGTGGTTTGATTAGACTCGACTTTCATTAAATTGTCCAGGAAAAGTGTATCTACCTTACAGAGTAAAAAACTTTTCTCTCTTTAATCCTTCACGGAGCCAACCTGGACTCAAAATCATTGCTGGGACCTTTGGCCTCCCTTGGTAATAGGATGAAGACAGCTGATAAAAAGGAAAATAATATCCGTGAAGAAACTAAATATTTTACCAAGTGTCTCTTTTCTTTAGCTTCTCCAGGGGCCTTTTTCTGTGTTCATTTCCATCTCTGCTTTATTAATGAACCACACCTTCTGTGGATGGGTATCTGCATTGAACTCCTTCAAAGTTATGAGAATTAGAATTTAACCTCTTGACCTATCCAATATGTCTTTCACCTGATGCGAGGAAGGAAAAAAACTTAAAGACATGGACCCAGTTTGCTCCTGCTGGTGAGACAAAGTGCTTTGGCAGACAAACTATAAGAGTATGTTGCTTTTTTCTGGCCATTGAAGAACAGTGGAAATTTTGAAGCTGAATGTGTTTAAGGAATACTTAATGATGAAATACCATTTCCTAAAGGGAGAAGCCAACCAAAATGTAGTTGGTTTTCAAATGACACTTGTACTATTTAGATAAACAAAGCATAAATTTGGGTAGACCTTCCATCAAGAAAAAAATAAAATCATGGCCATTTGTAAAGTGGCAGTTCACACTTTTTTTTTCTCTTTTTCATGAATTGATAACATGACATGCTTATGGAAATAATGAAATAAAGGGCAGGAATTTTTAGAAGTACAAAAAAGATCAGCATTTATTACAGCAGATTTACAGCTAATTTTTGTAGTACTACTGACACATCCTATCAAATTTGGGGGTTTTCAAATATTATATTACTAGATTTTTGAATTTTATTAGTGGGTTTGCATGCATTGTGTTATTAAATTTGTTGTTTTCTAATATGATATGAGAAATTGTTATGATATCAATCTTTCCAATAATATCTGCAATTTTATATCCTTATATCATGCTCCTGTTGTATCACAACCAGTAATCAGATATATGTATTATTTTTTGTATTGATTTTTCACTGCAAAGTCATCAGGTTCCCATAGTGTTTTTTCATTTTGATTGCCCCTAAGACTGCACTAAGTTAGTAGGATGTTTATTTCAAAATGCAGAGGGGAGGGGAGGAATATTTTATCAATTTACAGAGAGCTTATAAGACCGGAAATTCTGGAGTCATCACAACAGCTTAGGGCAAAATCCTACTGTTATGCAATATGGTTGTTGAGTAGGGGGGAATGGAGGGGAGCTGGCAACAGAACCAGTCTACTTGTGCAGAACTGGGTAGAACAAGGCACCTGGGGAGAGAAAATGTTCAGGAAAGGTACCCTGGGGTACGTGCTCTGCATGCTGCCCAGTGCCCAACAGGCCATGGCTGCTGTTGGTCGCAGAGGTGCTGGGTGGAAGGGTAGCAGCTCCCACAGGATGCAGCCGGCTGTGGGTGGAAGGAGGGCCCTGCTCTATCCCTGCCCTGTGTCCCAGCACCCAGATGTATATAAGGCTGTGGTTTACTAGTGAGAACAGCTAAAGAGAACATCTTCTGACACTTTGGTTAGTGCATATTTGGTTTTGATATCTGGTTAGTGCAAATATCCATGGATGAAGATAAATCAATGTTTTAAAAGTAAGTTTATATGTTGTCTTTAAATCACGTTCATCTGACTATACATTTCCTCAGGAGATACTGTTTATTCTTATTCTTACAGAATTTTTCTAACTTTCACTTATTTATATTTTTTATGATCTCATACCACTCTTGTAGTGGGTTAACTCTGTCTGGATGCCAAACACCCACCAAAGCCTCTCTATCATTCTCCTCTGCAGCTGGACAGGGGAGACAAAATATAAGAAGCATTTATGAGTTGAGATAAGGAGACAGATCACTCACCAAATATTGTCATGGGAAAAATGGACTCATATTAGAGATATTAATTTAATTTATTACAAACAAAATCAAAACAGGATAATGAAAAATAAAGTAAGACCTTAAGAACACCTTCTCCCTACCCCTCCCTCCTTCCCTGCTCTGGCTGCTCAAGGAGATGGGGAATGGGGGTTGTGGTCAGTTCATCACACATCATTTTTGCTGCTGTCCAGGGAGAGGAGCCCTTCTGCTCCAACATGGGGTCTCTCCCATGGGAGACAGTTCTCCACAAACTGCTGCAACATGGATCACTCTTCAATAGGGTGCAGTCCTTCAAGCACAGGCTGCTCCAGTGTGGGCCCTCACAGAAATCCTATGCTCCAACGTGGGTCAGAAATCCTACCAGGAAACCTGCTCCAGTGTGGGCTCCTGTCTGCACAAGTCTGTGTGTCTGGGTCAGGATCCTGCTCCAGCACAGGCCACCCACAGGGTCACAGCCTGCTCTCAGGCATCCACCTGCCCCACCATGGGTCTCCTCCAGGGGCTGCAGGTGGATCTCTGCATCCCCATGGACCTCCACGGGCTGCAGGGGAAGCCCATTCCAGCACCTACAACCCTTCCTCCCACTCCTTCTCCACTGACCTTGATGTCTGCAGAGTGGCTCCTCTCACATATTCTCACTCTGGTATTGTCTGGCCACAATTACAACTACTCAATAGCTTTTTTTCTTTCTTCTTAAATATATTATCACAGAGGTGTTGCCACCATGTCTGATGGGCCCAGCCCTGGCCAGCAGCACATCTATCCTGGAACCAGCTGGCATTTGTTCTGCTGGACATGGGGGAAGCTTCCAGCAGTTTCTCACAAAAGCCACTCTTGTAGCCCCCCTGCTTTCAAAAACCTGATCATGCAAACCCAATTGTACTAAATATTTATGTTCTGGGGACCTTAGGTGAACTTTGACAAAGGACTTTGGACTCAGTTTCTTTCCTTTCTGCATAACTGTGAAAATATGCACTACTGTTCAGATCCAAAAGCACACTGAAGTGTAGAACCTGGTAAAGTATCCTGTAGTCTGCAAAGTGAAAGAACTCAAAGTAAACTTTGTCCCTATGTGAAGATAACACTTTACCCAGAAACTAATCTTTTTTAAATACTAAATAATTTCAAACAGTTTCAAAATTTAATGGAAACAATATGATGTAGCTCTTGATGTTGGCTTCTACAATTAATGTGTTATTAATTAAACTCTCAGCTAATATAATGACTGTTGGAACCTCTCTTTGTATTTAAAATACATGCAGACTCTGGCTCCAATTATAAATAGACCATAATTCTAAAGGCTTAAAATTGAAAATTAAATTATTCAGAAACAAATTGTTAAACTTAGGCTATATTTCTAAGAAATTATCTCTGCACATTTTAATTTTATTGCATATACTATATCCAATCATCCTTTTTCACCAGCAGATTTTTTTGCAGTGTCCACATGCATCTCTCTATTAACACATGTGCATGAACACACACACGTGCTTGCACACTCTTACAGTTAAATATAATTTCCTGAGCAATGATCCCTGCACGTGCCTAAGCAGGGATAAGTTGGTCTGAGATAGAACTACCTCCTTTCTGACAAGCTGTTCCACAGAACTCTATTAGCCACATGACACTGCAGAGGAGTTCCAATGCTTCTGCTTTCTTTGAATCACCAGTAAAATTTCTAAAGTCCCAATGGTCTTTGCAGAAGGTCCATGCTTTGGCAACAAGAGATGTTTTTGTAACTCCCAAAAATCAGGTTGTTTTCTTGTATGAATTAGCAGTTATTATGGGAGTCACTGCTCCTTTATCCACGTCCAGTGCAATCAATTTATGAAAGTGTTTTGCCATGCTTTCCCTCTACTAATGACCAGACTTAACATCTGTTATGATCAGCAGAGAGGTTCCCAGGGACTGAAAAAAATTTCGGTTTAAGAGCTCTGTTTAAAGGCTTTATATTGTAAAGCCATTTCTCAGTGGTCTGGAATCTCTGAATTAAAAGTGACCAAAGAGATTGGTGCTGTCCAGAAACAAGTGATACTGGATTATAAACTTGGCAGTCTTTTTTGAGAACATTTGTTCAATCAGCTATAAAGTTATGCCAACCAGACCTATATAGAAAAATTTAATACAGAACATTTTGTTAGAAAAAGAGGTTTCAAGGCAAGAGACTTTTTTCTCCTCAAAGTGACATGAACATGATTAGTTTTCCTGTAAAATGAGAAAATGTTTAAATAAATTATTTTTAGACTTTAAGGCAGATGCTACTTAGTACTGATTGAAACATTCTGCATCATCCCAAATTTACAAGTTTGCATTTTTTTACAAAAACAATGAACAAATGAAAAGCAATAGAACATTTTAACCAATGCCATAATATAATCTGTCAGCAGATTATGGATGACTATTTTTGGCATGTGTTGATATAATATAAGAAAGTACAAAATTAAAAAATTATCTTAAAAAAAAAGCCAAAAAACCAAACATTTCTGAACAAAAACAGTTTTTTAAAAGGCATTTTTCAAATTTTAATTTTAAGAATAGAGAAAAAAAAATTGTTATTTTCCCATAGGTCAGAAATGTATCTTTTTGGCCAGATTAGACATTCTTCCATTTTAATTTTGGACTTTATCTAGCTGAATATTTTCATGCTTGATATTTGAAGATGACAGGAGGTATCAATAAGGCTACTTCAATTTACTATTGGTGTCTTATTATTTTTTCAGGAAAAAAAAAGGAAAAAAGAAAAAAAAAGAAACTAATTTAAAACATATTTTAGAACTAAGGAAATTTAACAACAGTCCCTCACTTGAAGGGAAAGCATAAACTAACAGCAAATCTTTATCAAGGTAAGGAACAAGTCTACTGCTATGAGTTCAAATGCTGAAACCACTAAGGGGGAGTATGTTAGCATCTGTGAATATTATTTTTGTGTCTCCACCATCAACAAGATATCCACTTAGCTGGGTTGCCAATACAAAGCCAAGCAGCCATAAGCCAGCTGTATACAGCTGTATGCATTCCTCCTGCAGAGCCATCTGCAGATTTTGCCACAAATCCTGTGTTGGCTCCAAAAGTTTTGGTGCCCTTGGGGAACTGGGGAATTTTGTGCCTCCAAGCACAAGTTTACTAATTCAGGCACAAGACACTGTTCTGTCACCAAAATATTTCTGCCCTCCATGGCATCCTGTCTTAAAAACATTAAGTGATTTTCTTCAGCATCTCAGAGGTGTTGTTTTGTTGGTTTTTTTTGTTTTTTTTTTTGGTTTTTTTTTTTTTTTTTGTTGAAAATCCCAAGCAATTTAGGAGTATGCACAACTTCTATTCTCTCATTTGTCGCCTTCCTAATGCTTCTTATATTTTGGAGAATGTGTGTTGTCAGACATAAGAGTTATGGGTCAAAATCTTTCCACTTCTCACTCACTTGGAAACAAGAGCCTGAGGGTCTTACCATTTATGCTGCTTTTATCATTTTGGATAGACTTTTCAAAGGTGTCCTCCCCTCAACTTCTTTTGCAGGAGATGCTAATGTGGTTTCTCAAACATAATAGTTCTGTAACCTAGGATGACAAATCTTCACCCACCATGAGACATTGTTGATAACAATAACAACACCCCATTAACTACTTCATAAATGTCCTGTAAATTGGCCATGGACTTGCCATCTAAGATAGAAGAATCCACTCACCTGCCTTCTGCCATAAGAGCAATGGCTATGAATTGAATCATCTAATCTTGGAAAGGAAGTGTAAGAAGGACTTCCAAAGATCAGACAGCCTTTCCTTATGTCTCCAGGCAGGATCAATACCTTTATGTCATCTCAGAGATAAAAAAAAGATAGGATCATTACCTTCCATTATTCTTAAACATCTTAAAGGACTTATTGTGAACTGCACTGTAAGCAGGCAAACCTGCTAAGAAGGAATATAACTCTTAGTTTCAAAATAATAATTAACAATTGGAGGTAATATTGTTCCAAGTTTATACACAAGAAATTTTACACAAAGAAAACCAGAAAATTCAGAGTGCTTTCTCCACGCATAGATAAACTTCACAACTTTTCATTCTAAGCATTTATAGGGATTAAGCAGTTTTGAGTGCATAGCCTACAAATAATTTTCTGAAGTACATTTAAAAATATTCATCATGATTAGGCCATAAATAGATGTATTACTAACATTCATTGGTCCCTGGATCAACAACTCACCAGGGAAAAAGAGCAGAGAAACATGAAAGCTGATTCAAGAAAGTTGCAGGGGGAGAGAAAAAAAACTTAATGAATATCTAGTGCAGTTGAGGATGTTACAAGGATAAAAATCACCTAATTAAAAGATAATCTCTCTTACTTTGTAGTACTGGAGCAATAAATGACTGCAGAGATTGAGTAATCAACAAAGTTAAATGGTTTCTTTAAACAATCTTTAAACTTGTTTAGCATGCTTGTGACAACACAAGGAAGATTATTTCAAATTCTCTGGTGATGTAAATAAAAACAACTCCGTTGATGTTGTTTGGGATGGCACCCTATATGTCAGCACATATCTTAACCTAGTTTTCTTTACTCTCTTGTGAGGGAACTTATTTTGCAATGCCATCTTGGTGATTGCATGCTGGATTTTCAAGAGCTTGGTGGAGGAGGAGCTGAAGGGGTGCAGCTGTCAGGTACTGGATGAAATTCCAGCCCCGCAACTCCACAGAAAAACTTCAGAAACCAGATTTCTCATATCAGGTGCACAGGATTCTTTGGCCTTTTTGTGAAGGGATGGAATTCATACCTGAGTGCTTACAGAGACACTTCTAAATTAATAACAGAGGCTTGATATTCCAGCAGGGAGTATTCACACATCCAATTAAAATCCCAAATATTTATGAAAATTCAAAAAGAATTTATGTCTTTATTTTAAGAAATATCTTCAAGGAATCCAGAAATCAAAATGCTGACCTCTGCCTTCCTGAGTCAAATGGTTGTTACAAACTGGTGGGAAATAATGGTATTATACAGAAAATAAGTTCTCTTCAGTGGTAAAAAAAACCAGAAACCGGTGGGTTTCCATCTTTAATTTCTTAATTGGGGTGGGCGTATGCTAGCACATTAAATATGCCTTCAACCAGCTCTCTGAATTCAAAGTTTGCAGGTTGAGTCTGCCTCTAGTTACCATAGAATTCAGCAATGCATATTTTTTTCTTTCTTTTCCTAACTAATCTTGACTTCTTTGCTCATCAAAGACTTGAAAACCCTTAATTACCCTGTGTCTTACTCTGGGTGTAGTCTTACTGACATTTTACCTGGCATAAGTAGTGCTGCCATATTTGTCCTATAGATGATTAGAGATTATTCTATCAGATTGTCATATCCTATGTTAAAAAAGGGTCATTTTTTAAATCATCTGCACTATACAAGGAGATAGTCTTTGATTTAAATGCTAAAAAAAGACATTGTTTAAACAAACAAAAAACTGCTGATATACAAAGTTCATAAAGATGAAAGTTCAGAGACTAAAACTCTGTTTGTGAGCCAGAGAGTGGGAAGGCAAAACTTGTATTCTGTCTCCTGCTCAGTGTGTATTTACTTTAAACCTAACTTCAAGGTAGAAACTAAAGTCTCCTGGAAAGAGTAAAGAAAATATCTCTGTGTACTGCTTTCAAATTAGGTTTCCTTTAAGCAGGCACTGCTACAGTTGCCAAGAGTGTGTGTAACTCATGTTGAATGAGGTCTATGTGAGCGTTAGCTGCGATCAGCAAATTCATTTAAGCACTCAGGTTAATATTAAGCTCAGTGATTAGTAGAGGAAAATGCACTCCCAGAGACTAATTTCTTTGAACAAAGGAGTTACGCAAGTAAATAGCATTTCAGCTATTTATATTATTCTGTAAATGGCATCTTGGCTACACCTTTTGCATGGAAATGGGAGTACATAAGGAAAGATTTACCATGGTGTTTTATATTAATTGAACACTTTCTGGTAATTATAGACATCAGGATGTTCCCATGGAAACAATGGAAGAATCAATATGTTGGAATATGCTGTAACAGGGATGTGGAACTATAAATATGATAAAAATCACAACCAAGTTCCTTACTTGGTGTTCCTTTATTCCAAGGGCACTCTTAACTTTGTTTGGAGTATTATTTTCACCTGGAGTATCTCAGGCTTAAGAAGAAGACAGTGTGTTGGAGATAAGTATTATGAAAACAGTAAGTTATGCCTTTAAGTTACTTTTGAATTACAGTTTGGATTTACCAATCAATACAAATCATTCCTTTGAGGTTCCTAGCACTCATGCTGACTTCTTAAAACACATTTCAAACTCTGAGCACTCTCACAGTTAAAAAAAAAAAGTTGTGTGCATTATTCAACAAATTTTCAAGCATGATATTCTTAAACTTCACCTCAAAGAAGCAAGCACAATAAAATGAGAGAAGGCACAAGGTTCCTGTTGCTTGCACTTGCAGGTGACAAAGGGACAAGAACTCATGGCATTCTTGTGGAATGAGGTGAAAAAGCGGTGACCATGACACTGAGATTTCCCAACAGAAATCATTCAAAGAAACGTAAAATCCTCCCACCAGACTTTAAGTTATTTTTGTTATATTTTGGTGGAGGTTCCTATTTATGAGGAAGTTGAAACAGCTGATAAAACTTATGATTTTTTTTTGCTTAAGTTTCCTCAGGTATTAAGAAAATATTAGGCAAGTACAGAGCTTTTTATTTTTTTCTTTAACTTAGTGGAGCAGTAACCTGGCTTGTTGGAGTTAGATAATCTGAAGATATAAAAGAAAAGCCCTGAGATAGGAAACTGAGGTACGGTCAAATCCTAGGAAAAAACTTGAGTTGAACCATATGGTTTCCTTACAGTTAAAGTCTCAGTGCAAAAGGGAAGTTCCCATTTATAAACACATGGCTTTTAAGCAAGTAAAGAATGGGATAGCATGTGCACCAAACAGCAATTTAATTAAAAGGATACTCTTTAGCATTTTAAAATACAGAAGCAAATTTTTGAAGGGGTACAACTGCCAAAACAAACAAATAAAACGAACCATAAACCTGGCAGTGAATCAATGAATTATTTCCTGCAAAAATGTGATAATTCTTTTGTTGTGTGCAGTGTTATCTTTAAGTATCAACAACAGTGAATGTTATTGCAGATGCAAAAGCTAGGCATGGTGGGTTGTTTAGGGGAATATGATTAGATCACAAGGCTGAAGCTTGTCCATACTTATGACATTTATTTAAACTATTTTGTTTGAGCTTTCTCTTTTAAATTAGATTTTGACCACAGTCAGATGAAGACCAAAGTTTCTGGTAGAGTCTAATTTTGTTAAGGTGGATATGGACAGACAAAAAAAAAAAAAAAAGGCAAGAAAACGGACAGTTTCCCTTGGAAACTGTGAAATCTGCAAAGCATATGACTGAGAGGCCCAGAAGAATAATTCAGATATTCCTGGCCTTGTAGTCAATATACCTTGTGTCCAGTTGACCAAATGGCCCTGAACATAATCATGTCCCTGTTGGATTCTGTTACAATATTCCTATTGAGGATAAAAGAGTTATGATTTCACCCTACTTGTGAATGTTAGCTGTCTGGAAATAAATAGCTTTCTGGTATAAGTTTTATGTTTGTTTTTCTTTGAATGAATCCCTATTATTTTTGAATAGCATTAGCAAACACAAGGGCAGTAAGTTTCAGTAGTTTGAAAACTTTGACTCTTGCTACATATTTTACTTAGAAAAACAAACTCCTGCAGACCTTTCCAACAAGTCCTCTAATCCCTCTGCTCCCTCCACTGGCTTCCCACAGAACTCTGCATTCGTCTGAAGGTCTTTATTCACAAAGCCTTGGATCATATTATTAAAAGATCAGTGAAATAGCAGTCCCTGGACTGCCCTTGGCAACTTCATGCCCCTGGCTGACTGGGTTTCTCCATGAGGAGAATGTGCAGTTGTCATTTGTGTAGAGAAGGGAACTTCATACAAAACTAGTGCAAACAGACCCAAATGAGCCTCAGTTCACATCTTCTCTTCCTCATTAACCTCACCTTTTGTAATGCATGCGCGTGCACACACACATCCACAGAAATCTTTTTGTGGATTGAAGTTTAGCAAATATAAAACAATGTACTCAACTTTAGAAACTCATCTGTCCAGAAGAAGTGGTATATGTTACAGTATTTTCCTTTTACACACTATTGTAAAACACACAGTGGGTATGATGCAAGTTGGTAATAAATATGGCATGAGAGCCTGCACAGAAGAAAGTAAAGGAAGACCAGGTGGAAAGAGATCAGTCAGCTGGTTTGTCCTGCTGCTCCAGTGGAAAGTCTGAATAAAGATGAACAAATATTTTTACAGTAGGCTCAATCCTGGCCACAGTGAAGTAAAAATTTCCAACTCAGCATCCTTCCTGAAAAAAACATCTTGGACGCCCTTCATCTTCCAAGATTGTGTACAACAGTCAGTAATCAAGCATATTCTGTCTGCTATTGAGAAGAGGTTTTAGCACACAACTCCACACAGAAGAAGTTCAGTTTTGTGGATAAAGGTCAGGTTTGCTGTACCAAACAGTAGGCTCAGACCCTGGTCAAAAAGATCCACACAAAATGAGCATCAAAAGTGTATACCAGGGTAAATATTCTACTTTGTCTCACTAGAAACTAGCAGTGCTGTGAGCTTCAGGGCCCACTGGTTGAGCACTATTGAGCTTGTCTCAATAGTTTCCTCCTCCTTGTCAGCAGCTGTACAAAAGCAGAATTAATGCCTAAACCCATCTGTGTTAGTTCAGTATTGGGAAGAGCAGTTTCCATGAGGACATGGGATAGACCTTTGGGAGCAGGCAGGATGCTATAATAATCAGTGTGCTGAAGGCAAGACACAGAGATCTGGTGTCAGAAAAGGAGTTGGTTTTGTGGCTACAGGCCTGAATTAAGCAATGTCTTAGCTGAAGAGTTTATGTTTAGCCTTGCTGTTTTTGCCATCTCTACTTAAAGTGAAAAAATTTATATACTTCCTGTGTTCTAATAATAGTTAAGTCTTCACCCTTGGTCCATGCTTATATGGCCCAAGTCCCATGTAGATTTTGACAAATGCTTGGTTTGGCACATGTAAAACATCTCATTCAATTCAAGGATTTGATTGACAGTACCTGGAGTTAAAAGCATCTGTGTGTCCATAAGGACTCAGTGCAACACGTTCTCAGGACAAGAGCTGTCCCTCCCACCATGTTTGGACATCACCTAGCCCAGGGAGTCATGCCATTACAGTGGAATAAAAGCAATGATGTGCAAGACCAGGAACTGCTCTGAGTTTGCCTTCCAGTAAGAAACTGACCCCATCTCAAATTCCCAGCATTATCATAGAGCATAGGAATGAGATTATTGTTTCCTCTAATTTGAAAATTGATGGCAAGACCCAAATGCCCCTACTTGGATTCATTTTGATAGGTACAGCATAGCAAAGAATAATTTTCATTTCTTCTCCAAAGAATTAATCATCACTGTTGGTGGCATAGGCACTAACCACTGCCATCAGCTTAAAAGTTTATCATGGATTGCTTCTTGAAATAAAACACAACTTTTATTGGAAGTTTAAAGATAAATAAAAACAGCTGGAGGGAAAATACTATTAAATACTCTGATGAGCCCCATGATGTTCCACTTAAATAAAAAATTCCTCTTGCCTCATTTTAAGGGCTCTTGTCTGCTGTGTTAAAGTTAGCATTTCTTTCATGTGGGACAAGTGAAGCTGAAAAGGGAATTTACTTAAAACTGTGTCTGAAATTGCAGCTTACAGGAGCTTATGGTCAGTGCAGTTCCAAGAATCCTTCAGCCTCTCTGTAATGGATGGTCCTTCAACTTATGCTTCCTCTATTATTTTTATGTAGCTTTCTAATTAGACATTTTAGCTGTTTGCTTTCTGTGGACAGACAGAAAGCCAAATATTCATAGCCCTCTCATCTTGAAAGTGACACTGCTCCATTGTGAGGACTGGGTTTAAAATTATTAACAGAAGATAAGCTCAAATACTCAAATAAAGGTTGACTGAGACCAGTAATGGGATAAGAGCACAAGAAACAGCTCATGCCAGAACACCCTACATTTTCTGCACCCTGCAACAGGGTCACATTTCTGTCTGCAAGAACAGTTACTTTAGAATTGAGGAATCACCCAGAGAGGCCAGAAACAAAGAAACTCAAATGAAGTTATTTGGCAGGAACACATAGGGTACCGATCACATCTCGTCGTGTAATGCATCCAGTGTTATAAAATGTTCCATTTTCCTGTTTCTTGAGGATGCCCTGAAGACCAATCTTGTCTCTTTATGCAGAGAGCAAGCCCAAGAGATCAGCTTCTGGTGTGGCCAAAGTGCACAGACTGGAGCATCTGAGACCCTGCAGGCTGAATCATCAGCTGTGTCCAAACTGGTGGGGTTCAGCAGAGGGTGGGATGTGCAGCATGTCACACTTAGAGCTGACTTGATGTGTCCCTCCAGGAAAAATTTAAACTACCTCTCAGGAAGGGCAACTATACCTCACAGTGAAATGTATTAGAAGCCCAAAGGATAATGAAGTTGTGCATCTCCTCACTTTCCACTCAAGGGAAAAAACCTCACCCTGATCCTTGGAGGATGTTCAAATTTCAGAAGCTGCCCTGAATATCAGAGTAATTAATAGCTTCAACTTGAAGAAAGTTTTTTTTTATCTCAGAACATTGCCTCTATGCATTTCCTCTATAAAGACAAAATTGAAGTTAGTTTGTTAAAATCCGCATAGATTTTTTTTCATCTTTCTTTGGATGATGGTGTGTTTAAAAGTACTCAGGTAAATTTCATGTCTACATGGAATATTTACTACTTCAAAAAGGACTGATTGCACTAGTCAATAGGATGCTAAGACTCCTTCAGGCTGTCTGCAATTCCCTGACAACTCAGGTTGTCATCTTCACAAAGTAGTTATGTGAATATTTCACAGCTCCTTGCTCTCTTTTGGTGCAGGCTGCATAAACTGGAGACTACTGAAGCATCTGACCGTGCTAGTAGGATTCAGAAATTTAGGTGACAACTGAGAAATGGGATGCCTGGCTGAAATGCAACTTCCCACCACAGGCTTTGGGTAGTTTGCTATATTTGTCCTATTTCCATTAGTCTTCTTCTGGGAAGTCCAGCTCCATGACCTTCCCAAGCAGCATTGATTGGATTTCTTGGGCAGAAATAAGTAGAAAGAACAGAGAGCAGACACTTAAAAAAAAAAACCCAACATACAAATAAGTAAACACCTCTCCTCCCAAGAAACCAAACAAAAATTAAAAACAAAACAAAACAAAGCAAAAAACCAAAAAAACCCCAATATTTGCTTTTTTTTTGTTTTGTTTTGTTTTAATCATTGTTACTTTGTCAGTAATTCTGCTGAATTATTCTCTTTATTTTTCCAGTTTTGGATATTGAGGATTTACTGGAAAATTTCTATGAGCTTGTTTATCATTACTGAGATAGCTTGGTTACTGTAAATAATAAAAAATTAAATAATTTGATGCTGAATCCTTTCACCAACTTCTGTTACTCAAATTTCACTTCTAGGGGAATTCTAAGTTACCACTTTAGCATTTTTTAAGAGAATAAATAGATAAGTGAATAAAACTGAAGAGAAACAAATTGTAATAGAAAAACCACCAAAATAAACACAAACATTTCAGGGCTGGATTTTTCTTGTTTTAATTTATAGCTCCCATTATGCTCCCAAACAGTCTTGAGTCTTTTCCACTGAAGATGCTCTGTGTTCAACTTTCAGAAACCATATATTTTTCTTATAAACTAAATATTGCTGTTAAATTTCCTGTAAAGTCAGTGCAAAAACAAAACTTTCAAGTCTTACAAATTTTCACCGTTGTTTAAGCATTAATTTTTACAAATATTTTATTGGATCTTATATTACACATCTCAATTTCTTTTTTTTTTTTTTTTTTTTTTTTTTTTTTTTTTTTTATTTAATGCAGTGCCTTGAAGCGCAAATTTTTTCTAAGAGGCTTCTATCTGTGAATAATGGCAGCAATTTAAAACTTCTTCTGTAGGGATTAAATTTCAAAACCAATGAAATCATAAAGGAAATGCCAATACATTTTGTAGGGAAGTGGGGAGGGGGTTACTATAAGGCTGGTAAGGAACTTGAGTGAAATCTCAGTTTTATTGTAAAGCGTGCAGGCTTTCTCCTGACATTCTAGACTCCAGAAGTCTAATCACTATTATTGTCTTTATGTACAAGGAGATGAGTTTAACTTTCTGATAAAACTATCATAATAAAAAGAGTTATTTAAAAAGCATATTTGCTACCAGATGTACATAGGGAAAGGAGTCTGCAAGTTGTTTATCCTTCTTCTCACTATGACACCAAAGAACAATAAGACTCTCCTCAGCTCTACCGTGGCAAAAAAAAAAAAATAATATGGAAAGAAGAAATGTAAAATGTCTCTGACTAGAATTGGAAGATATACTTTTGTTATGCATTGAGAAATACGGGAGTGAGACTCCTGAAGGACATTGGCTTCAACAGACTTCAGTGAGAGTGTGAAGAGCCTGAATAAAGAGTTCAAGACTGGGCCTTGTTCTCTGAAGGAAGAGAGCAGTATAAATGTGTGTCCCCATTAGATGCACTGTACACAAAAGAGGAGTAAGAGTTATAAGAGTAGCCTGCTCTCCTCCTCTCTCAGCTGTGTGATCAAGAGAGGTCAGAGCCTCCCTGTTCGCTGTGAACAATGCCTTGGAGCAGCAGTCAGGAATCTGTCACTCCAGAGCCACATGCTGCTCTTTGGAAGCAAAATCTTTCCAGCCTCTGGCATCAGAGCATTTGGGAAAGAATTGAGGTGGGGGTGGGAGTGGGTGAGCAGGAAAAAAAGAAAAAAACCCAGTAAAACCCCAACAAACTAAAAATATATAAAAAGAAAGAAACTGAGAAGAGCAGTCACCATCTTTGGTAGTGATTCATTACATCTCCTCTGTGCTACCATCTTCTATAGAAACTGTGAAGTTCTTCAGAATAGAGCTAATAACCAAGTGGAACTGATCAGAAACAACATTTTGTTCCTCTGCCTGAAGTGCACATGTTTTCAATTCACTTGATAGCTGTGATTGATGCCACCAAAGAAACATGCTCAGAATACTGTCCTTAAAATAATAATCGTTTGGTAGCAAA